>NC_090712.1:13921116-14224146 GCF_040954835.1 Lepisosteus oculatus
ATGCACTCTAAAAATTGCTTTATTTTAAGGAAATTTACAGTACATACATGTACATACAGTATCCATGTACATTTAGTGCATTAGTTCATACACCACATGTATTTGTTTGCAATGTGCAGGAAACTGCCAAATGCCATTCTGGGACCTCTACAGTGTCCCAGCCTGCTCCTGTAATGCAGCCTGCATGCCCTCCATAGAGCAGCTCTGGCCCTCACCATCACTGAGTGGCTACAGAGAGTTCACGCTGGGGATGTTTTTATGTCAGTCCATAAATGAGATCTTTAAAAGGCTGGTTCAAGTCTCAGGGGTCCTTACCTTTATGAGCCATTCAGAAAAGGCTGAGCAGGAGGAGGGCAGGAGTGGAGACTTGACTGGCAATTGCAAAAGCAATCTGGCAGTCTAACCCCCTTTTTTACTGTGTTCAGGGTAGACACCACAGACTTCTTGTCTCTGCCATAGGCAGGGCCACTAAAACAAGGACTGCTATCTTCCAAAACATTCCCCTTGTAGGGGCTGCAGAAATACAGGGGTCGCACACCTAAATACCTTCAAAGAGTCTACTTCATATGCCCGTTTTCTTTTTTTCATATTCTGCATTTTATTTAGAACTTAATCGGTCCCTGAAGTCATTGAAAGTTGCAAAATACTCCAAATGTTCTTTTCCTTCTAGTATCCTGCTGTTTTCCTCGATGGGTGCCACGGCGCAGGAATGAGATGATCTAGCAAAAAACCCAGCTGCCTCGCCTCCTACCAGCCAGACCCCAGAAGTACCATTTCTCTCTGATCAAGTCATTTTGGCTTGGTATTTTAAGGGCTTGGGGGTGGATTTGAAGTTGGCATCTTTAAGCAATAAACTAAGAGAACTAAGACACAACAAAACGTGTGGAAAGAAGCCATACTGCTCATGTTTACACAAGTAAGTGAGCACATCATTTGAAATCGGATTAGACAAATAAGACTCCTGTGATATCAACACGCAACAAAAGCATACCAGAGGAATATTCTAAATAATAACAATAATAGTATTTTTTTTAACCTTAACCATAACAGAAAATAAAGTGTAATCATGTTCTACATGTACATGGATCATGCATTTGACCTAAAACAACAAATATACAAATTAATACTTAAAACAAAACCTGTCACGCACACAACTCAATGTAATATTCATTTGAAAAGGTAATAAAAGTTTATGTATCATCAACACATTACAGTCGCCCAGTCATTTAATTTTGATCGGCTTTCAGTAAGCTGATCACAGCAAAGACTGGGGTCAAGAATTAAACAATTAATAAGAACAACTAACATTACCTCAGTTCATGCAATTAACAGAGGAATGCTGAGAGACAGCACTGATACCAGCATAATATCACAGCTCTTCTGTTACCACCATTGCACACAGGATACCGGCTTATAGACCGCAAGGGCTGAGCTCTGAGGTTTGCAGTCCTGATTCAAGTAAGATAACCAGCATGATTTTCAAGTAAAATCCCCTTTCTTTTAAACGAAAAGATAAATAGACTCCCTCCACCCCTCGATATGTGTTATCTCCTTCCACACCACTCCATGTGCAGGCAGTATTTGAACCCTCGACCTGATTATCTGGAGGCCAGTTGCCCAACACTAAGCCAAGAGAAACCCAGCGGCCTATTCCAGGCAGGGACACATTTACATTAAAAATTCACCCCATGCTTAGGAAAGGAAAAATTCAGAGCTAGCAGAGGTGAAAAGTTTAACAAGCAAAGCTGTTCCTCCTGATCACTCGCTGCTAATCGGCTTCATGGGTGGCTGGTTAAATCTGTATTATTTTTAATCGCAGCGCTGCCAAGATGGAAGTCATTTATTTTATTGCCACTCTCTTTTTCTTTGCAAAAAAAACAGCTCAAGAAGGGGGAACAAGAGCTACAGTAGGGTGAACGTCCCTGAAGAGGACAGATGCTGAGAAAGACAGACAGAAAGAGCAGGAGGGGTTCAGCAGGAGGCTGCAGAAGATGATCGACACAAGGGGTTAATGCACGGGGGCAAAATTAAAATTCATGAATCTCTTCACAACCATTTGTGTAACAAGATTAAGATGGGACGGCAGAAAATAGCTGCATTATCAGGCTTCTTACAGTTCTCCAGCTGGTTACGCTCTATTCCAAAACAGTGGGGATAAGAGGATAACATGCAGCCTTGAAAAAACGTGGCATCTCCCTGCTTGTCGAGAAGGGCTCATCCGAAAAAGAATAGGGAACGCTGGGCCTGCAGGAACAAACAAGGGGAGGAGCGCCAAGCCACAGGGAAGTCAGGGCTGAGAGCCTGCCAAGACATCCACACAGCCCAGGCTCGGTATCTACCCGGCAGAGAGCACAAACAAATTCAGTCCTTTCAGACAGCTTGAATTACAAACCTTTCAGATCCCAATATTTGTTTCTTTGTATTCAGGACATTTTAATCTAAGGGGGAAAAAAAGTATGCCTGCATAATGGTATCTTGATTACAGCAAATATCACTGCTATAAATATTTTGAAATTGTTGCATTATTACTTCTGCCTTTTCATAGAATTGCCCTGTAAAAGCTAAATCTTGTTTGCCTTTCACTCAAACTTAACTGAAAGGAAATGACACTAATTCTTTCTCAATCTGTTGATTTTTTCCTGAACAAATTGTGCATTTTATTCCACCACAGGGCAACGGTAGAAGTACAGAGCACTAAAGACCCAACTGCGTCATGAACAGCAGCACTTGGGTATTCCTATTGATAACGTTCATCACAAAGGTGTGGCTTTACTTTTGTATCACTGTGTGTTAAAGGAGCTACAGTAAATTAATAAAAAAGGTTCATCAGCTCAGTATAATTAGTATGTAAGAAACATTAATAATTGAAGAAGACATGTAGCTTAACACTTGCAGTTTATTCAAGATTTACTGTATTTCAATGAATTTACAGAGAGTTACATCCATCTGAATTACAGATTCTGATACAGTGATAATATAAGCACTACAAAGCAAGCGACTGGGCGTCCTGTCTAAGATGTATATTGCTTATGAAGAGAGATACACAACATTTTACCAGCCAAACAACTCACAAACTATTGGGGCACAACACCTTGGTGTGTGAATGTTAATCAGAAGATAACACTGGATACCCACTTTAAGATAGTTTCATAGTCATGAAACAATTCTACCTAATTCTACCTAATGTGAGAGTGTGTGAGTGCTGCATAAGGAGGATAAGACTCTGATTCTCCTGTTTTCTGTACCCATCCCTTCTGTAATTTTAGACTTCAACAAATTACAGGTAAGAAAAGGTACTTTACTCAGGTTTCCCTTCCTCACAATTCAGAAAACATCATTATCTGAAAAGGCAGTGTACCACAGTAGGTGGTCTGTCCTGAACAAAGACCCCACAAGCCTTCAGGTGCATCTCTGTGGGGGGGTTGGGGGTAGGGTGTCCTAAGACTGGTCAAGAGAGGTGTACTGTTCACAAAACTGCTGCCCCCATCAGCCCGATAGCCGATTGTTATGTATCAATCGAAATGTGAATGTTGTACTGCTCAGCAGTGAACACTGTTTATGCCAGGGATAACTGAAAGAAAGAATCTCCAGTTTTATTCTGCATGCTGCCTGCTATTTGGTATACAGTCCAAGGACAAAATGTCTGTCTTAGGATAGACACGGACAAAAAAAAATAAAAAAAGCAACTGCAAAGGAGATGAGGGACCAGGAAAAGGAAGACAATGAAACAGCGAATGCTAATGAAGTCAACCACCCAGAGTGTTAACAGAAAGAACAAAGTGTCCCTGACTCCCCTGTGTGTTGGCCCTGTGCAGAAGGTGGAACTCTAGTGCACACCTGGGGATCTGGGTGCTAATTCGTATGAAATCCTACCCAACCTGCTAATCCTAGCACTAATGTACATTAAGAGCCACTTATTGTAAAGTGTCACTAAATTTCCATATTGAGCCAGGTATCAGGTGTCATTTCTTTGTGCTCCTAATACCTAGGAAGCAAGTGCTGAGCAACGGCTGCCCTGCACACTGGGCAGCACTCATGCATCAGAAATCAAATCATCCATTAGCACTGCTAAAGCCTGTCCATGGCATACCTGTGTGAAGGTGCAGAGAGGATGCAGAGCCCATGCTCTGTTGGCAATGATACCTCACTGCGTCTGAGTGAGATAGCCTGTGACATGCCACACTCGTGAAGGTGCAGTGTGCCTGTGGCACTCACGACAGCCTTCAATGTGGAGGTCAATTACTCTAAGGTCATGGGACAATGACAGCTTCACTCCAGCTTTTCATGATCACTGCCATATGCCCTATCACACTGTCAAAGGGACTTCACGTCAAATTGCTTGATAACATGTTTTTCAGGAGACTTGTCTGCATCGGAACAACCTATCAAGTTGCCCTATTACTTTTCTGTGCACCTGAAGCCGACAGAGCTTGTCAATTGGACTGCACGTGATACCAATCCTATATGAGAAAAGACATCTGATCAGCTATTTAGTAGGTAAAACATGCCATATCAACATGTACACGATCATCATGTTCATCAATTTAACATTCCATTTCTCAGTATATTGGAATATTCAATATTCCAGTTTGGAAGCCTGTCTCACAGAACTATGATATACGCACTGACACTGTACTGTATTTCATATGCAATTATTTATTGGGGAATATATGCCTGTAAATTAGCAAGCATAACTAATATATTTGTACAATATGTTGCTGCCACATTAAATAAGGAACAAGTCATGATGCATTAAATGGGAAATAGTGTGCAAGAACAGTACAGTTACTACATAATTAAAAATACATTGCATTTACTCGTTTTTAGTCAGTGAACGAAAATAATGTGCATTTACCACCAATTTGTTTCAACCACTGCCACAGACAGGACTAACGGATACATCTTCGGTAAAGGGGGAAGCAAGTAGAAGGTCTCACGCTTAATCTTCAATAACGCCTCAGAAGGACCTTCAGCCATATATGCCAGAAGACACGATTCACTTTGTGTCTGTGTGCATGAAAAGGGCAGTGTTGCGGCAAACCTCTTTTGCTGATTAGAAGCAGAGCTTTATTTATCCAGGTACATACAGACAGTGCAATCTTAGAACTTCTAATACCCAACTACACAGTTCCAACAGTCTGATACCGTGGCCTAAGTGACATAAGTAATCTTGTCTAGGGCATTTTTACTTACAACAGCATTGCCTTCTGTGCTCAGAAGGGGCTGCTTGGGAAGCACTTTGGAAAGTAAGTGACTTCAGATGCTTCCCGCTTCCAGTCCTGAAGAACTGGACTTTTTCTTTGTGGCTTCTTACACCAGAAAGTCAAAGACCTATGCTTTTCGAAAGGTCATTGAACACAGGGCATTGATTTTTTTTAAAAAATAAAATCACATGACATACACACAAAATGCTATAGAAGGCAGTTAATACAAATTCACCACAATTGTCGCAGTTAACACTAGTAGGAAACTAGTATTTCTCAGGTCATATTCAAAGTCTACTGCATTATGTATTTAATAAGTAAAGCTTATAGGTAAGAGGGTAAATGGCGAGATCACTTAACTACTGGAACAGTGCTGACCTCTAGAGTCAAAGCTGGCCACTGGACATAGAGCTGACCACTGTACATAGAGCTGAATATATGAACACATATCTAACCACAGTGCACATAGCTAATCAAAGGTGACTACCGGACACAAAGCTGAATTAGCCAATGGAGTAGAGTACTATGCACTTTAGTAGATGATAATCTGTGCAGCAGAAGGCAAAGCTGTGTGAACAGGATGGGACCTGCAGAATGGTTTTAGACAGCTTGTGATTCAGGTGCTCCAGCAGAATAAAAAGCCCTCCTCCTTCAGCACTGCTTTGTCTGATTAAGGTGTTTATGCATCACAGCTATAGCACCAGTGCAACAGCAATTACTGAGATATGCTTGCAAATAAAATAAAAAACTACAATGAAGATAATAACGGTTTTTATTATTATTTGTAGTAACACAGAATGGATAACTAAAGATCTCTTAAAAAAATGCCTTTTAGTCAGAAACTTATCGTTCAGATAATATCAATTTATCAGGTGAGGAGGCAAGAATGTTCGGTGTAAAATGTTCAAAAACGTTGAAAAACTAAAAACTTTAAAAGTATTTTCTTTCACTGAAAGACCTGACTCAACCTCACCGATAACCTGATTCTGATAAACAATAATCAAAGAGGTTTAAACCTGACAATTAAAAAAAAAGATTAAAGACATTTTTTGACATTTCAAAGTGGCTCAGGGTATATTTTTCTTTATAAAGCCATCCACCCCCCCCGTCCATTTTCTAACCCCTTCATCCAGTTCAGGGTCACTGAGGAGCTGAAGCCTATCTTGGCAAACCATGGGCACGAGGCAGGATGGGATGCCAGTCCATCACAGGGCACAGTATAGAAGTTCAGGTGGGTAGCTGCGTTAGCATGCTTAGGCTGCAAAGGAACAAGTAATAGGTTTATTCCATGCTGAAAAAAAGAAGAAAGAGAACACATTTCAGCCGTGGAGCCTTCTTCAGGTGTCTTCTTTTCAACTTTTTTTCAGCATGGAATAAAGCTATTACTTGTTTCTTTACAGTATAGAAGTGTCATCAGGTTTGTTACTTGAATATTCTTGCTGGTAATATGATACAAAAGGGAGACTTGAGGCCAGCTGTGCATTCACATACAGTCTGCCTCCGATCCTGCAATTGCTGTCCTTGGGTCACATGAAAATGGTGGCCTAAATTTAGACATATTTGAAAAAAGCTGGTCTAGGGCCTTTCTAAAATTTAATAAAATGGGTCTGAGAAAAGGACTTTAGTATTGAGAGACCCAGTGAACCCTCTGCTTTCAAGGAAATAAAAATGTTCAAAATTAGATGAGGCTATTCAGCCCATACAGCCTATGTGGCATTTACTAGTTAATTGATCCCAGTATCTCATCCAGGTATTATTTGAAAGAATCCAGGATATTGGGTTCAACAACATGGCTTATTTCCAGCTCCTATAGCCTGATGCTGCTACTGGCTGCCAGACATACAGGCACCTAACACACAACCAGTTTGAGCTCTGAAACATCTGAAGGTTAGGAACAGCATAGAAACTTTGAAATGAAACTGTATAGAAAGCAATTCAAGTTATCATAGGCTTCTAAGGAGGTTCTGCAGTGGTCGTAAAGGAACATTTAAAGTGTTAAAAAATTAAAAGGATCTTTTGTTATAACTGTTTTATAACATAACCTCAAACATGAAAATAAATAAATTGATGTAGGAATGGTAGTCACTTAAGAGAAATTTGTTGTTCACACTATTTTTCCCATCACTGGAACTAATCAGAATATGTGGAAATGAAAATTAAAAGCTAAGTTTAACAACAAAATGATAGACCTGAAGAATCATAGAAAAGGCTTTCTTATCACTGACTTGCATGGGTGAATAAATAACACCGTTGTGCAGATTTACTGCGGTTATTTTTTGGCGTGAAACACTTCAAAATATTTACATTATGATTATGCTGAGTATAGTCTGCTATTCGTGACTGCTCAGCAAGCACCAACAGTTTGAAAGGTACTCCCCCATGCACGAGAAGGATAGCCTCTGATAACAATGAGATTCGTCTTCAGTGAATGTCAACACAGACAGTGGACTCAGGCTTTACAAAGTGCTATTAGTAGCTGCCAGTAGGGGAGCTGCACTTTTGCATTGAAAGAACACAACTTCATTTGTTTCTCCAAACAGATATTGACTGCTGATTGTGTTAGGAAGAGCCTCCCTGTGAGGCACAGTGTGGAGAGAAGGAACCACGCTGACAAAACCTGATGTCTCAGTTGGCTGGATTCTTCTCCGGCCCTATGGCTCCTGCACACATACCGCCATGTTTGTTTGCTTCCTTGCACCATCTGTGGTATCAAAGTCTAGTGAGCTCTGAACTACTTGCCTTCGAGCCAACACATCTTAAATAAGCGCCTCTTTCTATAGAATCCATCTGACTGCGTTCTGCTGCAGAGGATTTTAAATGAAGTCTAGAGACTTCAGGAAGAGAGCTCCAACATCGTTTTGGAAGGCTTGCCTAAAAACTAAATTAGAAAATGTCATCGGAAAACGCAGTCCAAAAAGTTCCGTTTACATCATCGCTGGTCCCACCACAGATGCCAAAGTGACTCAGAAACTAAACCTCTTTCCCACAGATTCACACTTTGCAGCGCAGCCTCAAGCTGCCATAAGAAACTGTTTTGCCTCCTCTGTCAGTTGTGTAAAGTGTGCACCAAAAAGGAAAGGGCAGAAAATCAAAAGAAAATTTCCTTAAGCTTTTTAATAAATTTGAAATCACTTTTAAAGGTTTGAGAAGCAGGCAACGTCCTGCTGACAGAACAATTTCCCCCTTACCTGCCCTTCTGAATACTGACAGCCTAGCGCTGGTTAATGACTGCTTTCAAGCCTGCTGCTCTTCCTTCTCCTGCCTCCGTGAAGCTGGGAGCAGCTTGTATCTGCTGTTAAACAGCTGGAAACATCTGTTCTCTGCTGCTTTTAGGTGGTCATTTATGCAGCTGTTTTGAGCAAGAGCACTAAAGAAAAAATAACTAAAATGATTGGGCTGTTTGTTTTCCTCCAGCAGTAATATTTAAGGATGCCTGATAAGCCCGATTAGGTTTTTTTTATTTTCATTGTATGCTTTTGATTACTCGGCCTGATAGCTTTTAATCTCACCCGGTTTCTGAAATAAGAAAAACTGTCGACTTTGGAATCTACAGTAACATCTATATTGTTTCATATTTTATAGAAATACATATAATATTGTTTTTGATTATTACATCTATGTGAGGTGTAACACCTTTATTTAATCAAAAATATATCCTCCTAGGCCAGACTTTAGTAGTCCAATGCATTTCTTTAAAAAATACAGTTTCTCTTATAGAATTGTTATTAAATAAAAAATAAAAATCAACAAAAAACACACGTCTGGATAATGAAATTGGCTGCTTACCTGTTGAAATTTTAGGCTTGCATTTGCTGCGCTCAGAATTCTAAGAATCTTTAATTTATAGATGTGGATGTGGAGAACAAACACAATACACATATGCTTATGTTTACATACAGTATGTACGAATGCACACATACTGTATATGTCATTCTATAAAATGGTGTATACTGTATATATGAAAAACTGTACAGACAGAAATAATAAATATAAGAATATGTTAAGTGTGTGATGGCAATTCTCGGACCTCTGTATGTATATACTGTATGCTGTATATACACATGAAGTTCTTACATGAAAAACCTTGTGAGTGAGGAGAGAAATACAAGCAAGAAACTGCCACTTTAATAATCCGTTCACAAGACAGGGAGATTAGGAGAGGAATTAATCCACTCTGTGGCATAATTAATAAGCAGCAGAAATACCTGCTCGGATGGAGTGGGCTCAGGGAACGCTGTAATCGGACAGTTAAAGTGCCTGTCAGGAGGCCCCTGATCCTTCCCTGACTGGGAGCGGATTGAGGCTGTGTTATCTGGCGGAGGCAGTGCACTAACCTTTGAATGAAGGTTCCAAATGTGCTCGTCGTAATTTTCATATCTGCAAATGGAGAAGCCGGCTCTTTCGGCCAGGCTGCAGAACTCGCCGAGCGTGCCGCCTCGCCGCGGAGCCAACACAATGGCGCTCCCCTGCAGCGAGAGGAGAGAGGGGCTGAGAACGGCGTACAGCCTGCTGGGGACCGCATTCCTGCAGCCTTTCTCACACAGCACAAAATCGACACCTACATGTTTGTGCACTCGATGTAGCATCTATAGTCCTACACTTCTGTGATATGAAATGGCAAGTACTTGTTGTACACCAGCATTGTTATGCTATAAAACACCATTTTTAATTAACTGAGTAATTTCACATTAGTAAGCCAAAATATGCAATTCTGTTTCACTTTACATATACAAAGGATGCTGTGTATATTTTACATTTTTTTTTATTTCTTTTCACTTTAAACAAATTGTATTATTTTGTCCCCAACAGTCTTTCATTATAGACAATTTGGTGAACAAAATACGGCCCTTCATCTTAAAGGGAGCATCTTGCTTTATGGTGTTTCATGCCTTAAGAGATGACTCAGACTCAATGCAATTTTAATGGAAAACATACAGGATGCTTTTAACATTTTAAACACTTCAGAATAACCCAGCGTCATGTTTTCCCCTTAAAAAATTGGCTGTATATTTTTCATTGCTTAACTGCATTGAATTGTATGTGAGGACAGTATTTGACTGATCTGTTGATATACAGTAGTTTCAAAATAAATGTATCACCTTTAACTGCAATAAATTCATAAACCAGAAACATGACAAACATTATCATGAAGCTAAATAAATATTTGTAATCAACAGAGCTGATCAACAGGAAGTCTGCAGTATGAAGTCACAGGATAGTAGCATGTGTGGCCACTACTGTAAGAAATACTAGCTGTACATCTTCGATGCATGGTTTGCACTAGGCTGAAGATGTTGTTTTGTGGGATTTGTTCCTTTTCTTCTTGTGTAGAGCCTGAACGAGCAGGTGCCTCCGAGTCCTAGATGACATACCTACTCTACACACACTAGAGGCAGCAGTATAGAGGAGTGGACAGGGCTGTGGACCATAATATTGTGGGACCTGCCATTGATGTCATAAGCAAAGTATTCAGTCATACTGCTTCAGTAAATTACCCAGCTGTATAAATATAAATCTAACATGCTTTGGTAAAAATCATCAGACAACTTAATTAATAATTTATCAACTCAGCTCATCTCAAAATCTTTGATGTCTTTAATGTTTGTCAAGAAGGGCATCCACTGACTACATGTTACATTCTTATTTCGGAAGAAAGTCAATTTATGACTATCTTCTGAATGCTTCGGTATGCTATCAGCTGAAATTTTATCACGCAGGGATGAGTGTACAGGAAAGTCATAAAGTGGGATCCCAAGACATGGTCAATTTAGCATTGTGCAATCAGGTCAATTACTACAAGTGGAGTTCTGTGGTGACTAGACACTGCTGCCCAGACCATCAGGTTTGGCGATCTCCATCAGTCTCGTCAAGGAGACCTTATTGGTGATCTCCCTGATTACTGATGGGCTGTGGTTGGTGGTAGCATTGCCGGGCTGACTGTGAACCCCCCCGAAGGGTGAGAACAGTGACTAATATGAGATGACTTATATTAGCCTCCAACATGTTGATGGGATGAAGCTGATGTTCTCTTGATAAGTAGGGTGTTTTTGTTCATTTTTTGTATTCTTGCTTGATTTTCACCCGGCTTGACATTTCACAAACTTAATCACCTCGTTTCTTGTGTCTAATCAACTCTTTTCATCAAGGGGTGAGTATTTTGGTCAGTACATAAGCGTGTTCAATTAATCAAAATGGCACCAAAATCATTTACACAATATCCTAATTCGGTACTTTTCTCTTGTAAAAATGTATACCCTATAATAGAGAAATGTTTCTTTTGATGTTCAGTAGAGATGCTACAGTAAGTGTTTTATCCGGGCAGCAGAAGTACAATCATTCACACCAAAGCGAGAGCCTCACAGAGAAATACACAAAACTACAGCTATATAATTCACAGATGCTAGTCTGACATTCATTATTCCTAAAATTAGTGTACAGTGTAACAGAAAAACAAAATTATTACAGATTTATTTACTGTCTCATTGCCTTAAGAGGCGCAAAATAAGAAAATAACATGTAAACTTAAAGTTAAAGAAAGCTTTGAGATTATTTCTAACTGAACTTGTTGGTAATAAGTTTTGGAAACTGCATAAGAACGCTCCAAGTGTTATTTACTAGATCCTACAAACTCCACCCAGAAGGCCCAACAGTACAGAATCAGACCCAGGATCCAAGACCTGTGAGGCAGAAGAGGTAACCATGATGCCTCTTCATGGCTGTGTGTTATTACGAGCTATGACCTTGTACAGTTTTCAGAAGCCTGAGTGGGGGTTCTCTGTTGGTTTGCTCAGGCAGGTGTATGTCCGAGATGCGGTGTCTAACTGTACAATTGTTTGTGTGGGAGTGTTATTGTCTTGGCTTACAACAGAATTGATTCCTCTTCTTTGGAATCCCAGCGATCACCTCTGCGGACTGATGGCACTTGCAAAGTGCAATTCTAACCAGAAATATATACTACTGCATGCCTTTTGCCTCTCTAATGCTAAAAACACACACAGGGTTTTAGCATGTGAGATGCATAGTAGTGATCTATTTGGTAAATCAGTCAGAGAACCTAATTACTCTGGCCCAACCCTGAAAGGCCACCTGTCTGCACCCCTACAGTTTCTCCTCATTCTAGGTCAGTGCCCTAAGAGTGGCCAGCCCAAGGTTTTTTCCAGGTATTATATTAGATAATAAACAAAAAGATTAAAGCTCACCTAATCCAATCAATACATGGAAACACATCCACACTTTATAGATAAACCAATGCATCCAGTCATGCAGTAAGAGGATTAGAAATAGGTTCAAAGTTTCTTTGGAATCATTTGGCTTTAAATATTATTTTATACCTTGATCATCTTATTGTTTTAATTAAATGGAAAATGGAAAAACAACAACAACCATGCACATGCAGACTGCTTCAACAACAAAAACATCAACTATGCCAATGCAGACGGTCTTATCATTTAATAATGTATTTATTTATTGAAGAAACCAAGTGATTCAGCTGTTCTTCACATATGAAAATGTAATTTTGCTCTGAAAGGTTTGTTACACACAAGTGTATAAAAGTAAATAATAAGAAAACCTAGGCAGAACAGCTGATTGTTTTGGAAGGTGGTAAGTCATTCATTACAGATAAGAGGTGTGTGCACTGATTCTGTTTTGTAATAAAGGATGATCTTTTCTAACAGCACAAAAGCTGTACTTTGCTCTCCCTTACAACACGCAGCAAGGAAGCAGCAAGACCGCTCACCTGACACCTGTCAGTGCTGTCAAACAGGTTTGTGGACAAAGGGAAAGGGTATGAGAAGATCTGCCTGTGGGATTCTGATCATACTGTATAAAGAGCTTGGGGGAATTCTGAGTACCTGAAGGTCAGGCATGTAGTCCACCCACAAGTCATACTTCACAGGTTGATCAAACACAAGGTAACTGAGACAGTCCAGCAGTGCTGTCCAGCCCTGGTCCTAGGGGAACACTCATGTCTGCAAGTTTTCATTCCAAGTCAGTTCTTAATGAGCTACACCAGCTTGTTACTGACATGTCTAGACCAAGGCAACAGTTCTTTAAGCTATTCAGGTGCTGTTGTTTCGTTTTGGTCCTGCAATGACCTGAACCTTTTTAGTCTTGAACAGAACAACTAAGTGGGGACCTATAACATTTTTTAAATCTTCAAAAGCCTGATAACGTCATTCCAGCAGATTCCTTCAGAATGTGCAATGAAACACAAAGGACAAAAGTGGAGACTATGCTAAAGAGAATTTGAACCAAGAATAGTAAGCACTTCTTTGGTTAGAAGACTGTGGGAGTTTGTAACACGCTACATACTCAATCATGTCCCCCACGACATACGTCAATCCATTCATGCTGTTGAAGCCCTGGCTTCTTTTAAGAAATTACAGGAGGAGATCCTTGAGTCAATTAGCTACAACTTAAAATTGGTTTCCTCTCATTTACAACTATTATTATTTTCCTACAAGTACCTTAGTCTAACTGGTTTGTACATGAATAAGACAGTGAGCAAAGTATGTTTAAGTAACAATTAAATTATTATAACCTCAATTGTCAGTGAAAAGAACAGTATAAAGTCATGATATTATATTTCTGAGTTATGAAAAACATGAGCTGTTCTCATACAGTACAAAACAGAAAATATACTGTATACTTTAAAAGCTAACAAAGGCCATGATTTCTATTAAAAGGATAAACATAGCATTGTCATAGCTTTCATTTTATAGCATTTATTCCTGTAATTCATTTCTTGAATAAAATCTTAGGCTGTTTCACTTTACTTGGCCTTTTTCCCTCCTGACTAGTGGGACAGACGGTGCTGTAACTATCTGGAAGTGAGAAAGGGGAAATGAGGGGAAAAAAAAGAATTTTGAAAGAAGTGCTTAGATCAGGAAGGTTACTGCTGAGTGGATTACAAATGACAGAGGCCAACACAGCAAACCTTGAATGTATTCATTTTTTAATATAAAGACATTTTTATCAAAGCGAATACTTGAAAACCCAGGAGATAAACAGTAATCTCATACTATCTTTGAAGCTTTTTCATTTACTTTGCTTCACACGCCGTGGGTCTTATCAGAAGGCCAAATATAAGAAGTTCCCTAGTTTATGATTAGGAAAGCATCAGATAGATTAGAAGACTCAATTCGAGTTGGACATAATAAGTATTAAAGTATTACATGACATTAATCCTGCCATTCCATTACTGTCTCAATCATTGTATGCGGACTAATTATTCTGAGGCCAGTGCTTTAGAGAAAATTGAAACACACTTACATTCGGTTTGAGTAATCTCTTTATTGCATCAACGAGGCTGGCTCTGTACTGGTCCAGAAAGAGGCTGACATTGAGAGGGGAAGAGGAGAAGCCAGATTAAAATGCATTCCATTGATAGGGGCTAAAGATAAGCAGAAGGCTATTTATTTTCATTTGTTTACAAATAAAACCACAAAGAGAAGAAAAACAATTTGCATGAGTTAGAGTATTTTTTTCCTTATCGTTCGTTCCCTTTCCTTCCACAACTGCACACACACACACATCCTGCTGCCCTGCCATCTACAGGAGGGCACGCAGAACAGCAGCCACTGAAACCAGCAGCTGCTGCGAGAGGAATTACAAAAAATCAACACCATTTGAAAAGAACTGCCATTCACTCCAAAAATGAATCATGGAATACAAGGACATAAATGTAATTTTGACTAATCTGAAAAAAAAAATCTGATCTGAAGAATTCCTGATCAAATTTTAGATTATGGTTGGAAAAATACCCTTATCAATGGATCATAAAACAACTGTTAATACATTTATTAAGTATTATAAATGGAAAAAATACCCCATGCAAATAACCCTAGTATTAAGGTTAGGTGTATTGTTCAGGCTATAGAAACATTAGGGATTTGTTACAGATAAGGAATTAATCTACAGCAGTGACTGGTTATGATCTCATTTATGTCACTCTATTCATACTTTACGTGTATGTATGTGTATTCCATTTATAAAATACCAAATTTAAAACCTTTCTTGCTCATATGCGTCCGTCTTTCTCAATTGCACGGCTTGAAAGTCAGCTTAGCAGTTATATCAAGAATCAGGGAATGTTTAAAATGTATTCTGTGGTCCTGACTTCTGAATATGTTATTATTTGCGTCATCTGATTGGGATCTAAATAGGGGTGAGTGGCCCCAAGGGCTCATCGGAGATATGGGATGAATGTTAGAACAATATTGCCTGGTGTAAAAAGGTGAAGTTTGAAAGGGAAGCACTGCAAGGATGTGCACCAACTACCCAATCACACTCCATATGACTGCAGTGAGTGGCACACTGGTGTGACAGTTACAGTAGCACGGACAGTCCAGAGTGCAGTCCTGTCCATACAACTGAAATAGTGGACCATGTTCTATGAAGGACTGGCATCGTATCTAGAGTGCAGTCCTGTCTTGTACATTTTGTTTCCAGCATAGCCTCTGGGATGTTGCAACTTTTATTAGGATTGGATTTCAAATAATTCATGGATAACTGCATCCAAATAAAGCAATCCTATCCATGATTCTGTAACAACACATTTTCTTTTATTTTAATTTGTATCTTGCAATTTTACCTATGACAAATAAAAGTTCAAACCCTTATGTTTAATTTCATCCCGAAATTTCAAATTCAGCAGCCATCTCCTCACAAAACCAGCAGCGTTGTGCTTCTGGAGACTAAATTCCAAAGCTACTCTCTGAAACAGTCGTTCTTTCCGTGTCGAAAGGGTTTAAAAGCTCGACAAAAGAGAGAATGCCAACAGTAAAATTGTAATTCTAGGTTGAGAAGCACTCAGTCCTCTACAGAGCGCAAGTCGATGAGGAAATGAACAGGGTAAATATCATTGAAAGACATTACCTCTCACTTCATTGCACCCCATAAGCTACTGAAAATATACTTTGCATTAGCAATCAGATAAAACAACAAAATGGGCTCTATTTAATTCTAGTAATGCCAACACAAGCCCATTACATCCTACTGACGTGCGCTGGTGGTGTTACTCAAATTAAAATTGAAGTGCGTGGTGCACTCTTAATATTCCAATATTATAATAAATTAGTTCACAAGTAATTTCATTAAATGAAACAATACAAGCAGATCCAGATAATCCAAATCTCTACATACCTTCTGTGGAATCAGGGGAAAGTTTCCAGTCACATTAGTCAATGACCTTCCATATGCAAATGGTCTCAATGAGGAAATATCAGCAATAAATCCCTCTTTCCTTTTCTTCAATTTCATGAGAAGTTAACCTGATACATCTAGTATGTCAGAGTAGCTGAATTTGTAATGCAATTATTTTGAATAGTCTACAGTAACATAGGAAAGTTGCACAAGCCATTAATGTGCATATATCAGGAGTAATTTTACCTACTACATCCTAGAAGCGATATGCATTCTTTATTTTAAAATAATGATTATTATACAAGGCAAGTGATGTATGAATGGCCAATTGGATAGCAAGCAATTTTAACTCAAGACCTAGTAATTATACTTCTCAGCTTTGAGCACAGAGTACTGGACAGGAACGGATGGGCTGAGAGACTATTTTTCACTTGCATGACGCACACAGAACGTAACTCCTCCATAGCTTACACATAATCTATGCTACTTTGAAGGACCATGTTTAAAGCTAAAGGATACCCATAATTTCAAAGAAGCTAGCCAACGTCTCTGTTGCCATTTAGAAGGCCTCTCTCTTATTAGCTGCTGCTTTTAACTCTTCTATTTTATTACTAACATGGTCACACTGAAAAAGCTGGAAGTAAGGGTCAGATCGATACAGTCCTTCTTGTTCTGAAAGATTTGTTTAAAAGACCAGCTTGACTTGACCTAAATCAGAGTCACTTGATTATCTTCATTATGACCAGAGTGCAAAAGGCAGAGGGTTACATGGAGATGTGTCACTAAAGAGGTCTATTAAGAATCCGGTGTAGTCATCTGTGCAAGGCAATGGGCTCTGCCAGTCCTTATGAGTGATGTGAAGGGAAATAGGTACTGACATCTGAACACCCCTGTGGCAAGGAGTGTTGCAGAGAACCATGATGCTGAATTATTCTCTGCAGAATATGTTTAATTCAAACCAATGCCTTTACTTGTAAACAGGTCTTTACCAGATCCAATTAATTCAATCAAGTTGGACAGGGAAAGAGCTGCTGAGGTAGAATAGATTAGGGCACTAGGTAAAATACATCACGTTTCTCTGACCCCCACACAATGAAGGAAGAAAAAACACCTGCCAGGCCATGACAGTGCATGTTACAAAACTGCTGTATCGCAGTCCCACTCATATAATGCCTCTCCAGTGCAATTTCCTAAATTACACATTCATTGAGTTATTACAGTTCATATAAACTGCTGTGACAGTGCAAGTGACGTATTGATTCCAGAGAATCTGGTCAATGTGACACACTACCCAGTTCGCATCCATAGAGCAGCATGAGAAGCTGCTCCCAGTATCTTTAACATAATTATAGCAATGTCGTCTCCATTAGTATCGTGGGCAGACACGTCAATCTAATTATATTACTACTGAACGTGTAATAAGGGTTTGTACAGCACAGAGGCCTCGGGCATTGTTGTGCATTGCTGTGGTATCTCTGCAGAAATAACGGTGTGGAAAAAAAAGCTCAGATCAGGAAATCTTTGTTTGACATGCATGAACTGTTGCTCCTGTCATATTTGGAAGCTAAGTTGACTTGTCCTGAAACTGTAAGATATTAATATTACAACCACACTCTTTCTCTTGACATGGTATATGCGGCGGTAGCATTCTATAATCTTGAAATAATAATAGTGCACTCTATGTTTAACTATGTTTGAAATCTTTTCCTTTGTGGTTGTTGTGAATGTATACCAGTGACAAAAAGTTAAGTAACCCATGAGTCCTACATTTCAATGTTTTTTTCCACAAAAGGACTATTTAAGACAACTAACAATGTAGATGGCAATAATAACATGAAGAAGTGTAGGTTTGAGAAATGGTTTAAAAATGTTGACATCAAAGTTGTGATAAACATTTTACATTGCAATGACGTTTGAATAAATGACTCCCTAATCAATCCTGATCAATACATGGTGAAAAGAAAAGCATTTTAAAAGCTAAGGATAATTTCAAGTCTTTTGCAAAAACACTTGTACAATTTGTCTTTAGTTTTTGCCATTGTTTTTCAAAAGAACATTTGAATTCATGGGACCTTTAATTGCCTTTGAAGAATCAGCAGAACATTTGGGGGTGAAGTTCTCCTCTGCCACCATTTTCATTTGTTTGAAAAAACTGCTTCCACTCACGTAAAATACGACGTGGAGAGCAAACTCCGAAGATAAATTTGGAAATGACCCCTTTAAATATTTTAAGGTCATAACTCTCCAAACACAAAAGCCGTTTCTTTTTTCCCTTCCTTAATAGGCTCCTGTTTGGAAAGTGGAAGGTCACATTTTAACAATGGCGTTTCAACCAAAAAAGGTTGCAGTCTGTGACTCTTCCTGCAGCACACTTGCTGTTCTACAGTGTCTCTGCACTTCGATTTCCTCCACTCCCTGGTCTCAACTCCACCTTGCCACCCCTGTTAGAAAAACCACACCTCCACATGTAAAAAGAAAACCGGCAAGTGGTTTTTCTCCCCGAGCCCCATTTTTATGTGTCTCCTTTTCTTTTTTTTTTTGATGGTAGTACCATTTTATGAATACTGACTGACACGCGTGGCATGGTGAGCAATCATGAATGTTTGAGAGAGTCGGGAACACTGCGAATGCCTGCTGAGAGGTTTGTAGCAGGGAGCATCACAGAGAACTCTTAAGCGATGTAAGTGATAAACCTGTGAGAACAAAATACAAAAAAAACTCAGAGGGGAAAAAAGGAACCTCCAACGACTTGCCAATCAACCACCTAACCCCAACACGAAAATTTCAGTGTCGGTACTTTGAAATGAAAGGCTCTGCACCCCCTCTGGCGAAGTGTTCCTATTACCGAACCAAAAACAATACACAAGCACATCCTTCAGGGTGGTTAAGAGACTGCCTGTGTCATGCTGGTCTGGGAAAACAGGCTACTTAAGCCTTTATAAATAGCCAGGGTAGTGCATTACAAAAGTATATTAACGAAAACCTTCTTATGGAGTCTCCCCTCTGTTATCCTTCAAGTACAAAATAGGATGACATGGTGAGAATATCAACAATATGGTGGCAGTGGTGGAGGGGGGGGGTGTAGGGAACCAATCTACTGTAAGTTATTCCACAATTTGTCTGAAGAGCAATATTTGACTCTAATTTTCTTGGCAGTACCTTGCCTCACCCGTATAATCTGGAGAGCATCCATATGTGAGGCTCATCTAAGCTACGGAGAAGCCCAGTGTCTCCCAATCTAATGGCTGCTGCTCTGACCTGACTTTCATACTTAATCTGGTCTAATCCGGCCCGCATTAACTTCATCTGTGCAATGAAACCTGAAGTATCCATTCTAATATTGGGTGAGGAAGGCATTTACTAAATTACTTGCCGAAATCATATGGTGTTGCTTAGCTGCTTATTTTAATCAGATGATTCATGTTATTGACGATTAGTGAGTAATACCTTCTTTTTTGTATGTGTCTCCATGGTTTGTTTGATTGTTTCGCTGTGATTTTTTTTTCCACAGTACTAATTCTTCTTTCTCCCCAATTGATGAAATGCTTTTTATCAAATGAAATGATTTCTAAAAATAAGCTCCCCCTGCCCCTCCAAGCTCCGGTGAAGGACAAAAGCAGGGTCTCCTTTATATTGAGTAAATAAACAATTAGATAAACGGTGCTCCCAGCTTATTGTGGATAACAACTGAGCGCCTGCGAGTTTGTGCGCACGTGTATTCATCAGAAGAGATGGCTGGGACCATCTGCAGATCAAGTGATTGAGTGAGTAGATTGGAGACTAAGAGCTCTGTGCTTCACCGGTGATGCACAGTTGCAGTGACGGTCCTCACTTTGGCTGACTCCAGATTCCTAGCCAAGGAAACCCAGAAGAGCACTGTGGGGAAAGGACAGTGCTTTCCTTCAGTCTGATTAAGAAACTCCAGTGTGGCCTTCCAGGGACACAGACAAAGGGGTTTAACAGAATGCCCCCACATGGGCAGCTTAGACGACCTGACCAGACATGCCAAAAGTGATATTAGCCAAGCAGACTTAGCTATATTGGAATTCAAGGTTTAAAATTAGAAAGATACTTAAGTAATGAAACTGAGCCAAATGGTTCCTTTGTGTGAGTTGTTTCAAGAGTTTCAACTATTTTATTTCATCTAGCCTACCTGTTTGGATGCAGAACTTTTTTTAATTTTTTTTTTAATTACTTGCTATTTAGTACCATGGAAAATGAAGTGTGCTTCCTTAAAAATGTAAATAAGTAAAAAATAATTAAAACGGCCCTGCTATTGCTCCTGTTTTCCTAAGCAAAAGGATTATAGAGACCTGTGAATTTTAAAAATGTAATTGTTTAATGCACATGTCCACAATACTGGCTTTATCAGACAGAAGGTGAGCAGATAAAGTGATTGTTAGGTATTATTCCAGTGCACCACAGTTGGTACACAAAAATGATCTTTAGCTCTCAAAAAGCTCTATGCAACTGTTAGCTCTATGCAACTGTTCTCCCATAGTTAGTGAGGAATTCAGAGAATACTCAATAGCAGTAGAAAAATCTAACATACGTATTCCTCCCATTTAATAAACAGTAAATACAGTGTCAAATTCACTTATCCAATTAACCCTGAAGACTGCTACTATGGCTGTCCATTACAGTATATAAAATGCAAAATATATCAATATGCAAATTTTGTTATTCTTACTTTTCATTAATTCTTACTTTACTTTTAATATGGGCCACGTATGGCCAGAATACATTCCACTAAAAATGAGCTGTCCTCCTCTGGATTTGTTTGTCCGGAGCCTTGAACACAACTACTGTATATAAAAAAAAGTTCAAAAGAAAAAAGCATTATTCAGTCAGAAACATCAAATGTAGTTCTGCTCCGTGCCCCCTGCGTGACATTGAGTGCAAATTTAAACAGGAACCGGCTCGTCTGCCTCCACACTGTATTTTTTAGCAATATCATGTTGAGGCAATAAGAACAACAGTTCCTGAAAGCAGGTTAAAACTGTCTCACTGTTGAACAGAGGGATAACAGGAATAACAGACAGTTTAATAATGCAGACTGACCATATGGTAGCTGAGTGAACATTTTTTAACTGTAAACTTAGGGAACCTTACTAATTACTCCATAAGCCTTATTAAATCATTTTCAGGGATTAAGCATCTGTTACATGCTTGTTATTCATAACATTATTAATCTCCATTTTTCTTTCTGTGTCTCCTCTCAGACACCAACCTAAACTCAGATAGTTTGTCGTTTCTGTGTTGGCATGACCCTTATAAAAATTCATGCTGCATTTCTACCATGGGTTTTCAAAATTGTGCTGTGGATTCCTACAGCTTCCAAATACTTCCGCCCTAGGAATACAGTACCATCATAAATGTTTCTAAGCAAAGTTTAGTGTAATGTACAATTGTTTCTGTGGTCTGCTCTGGTCAAAGCACAGTGGAGTCATTTTAAAACTTGGTAAAAAATTTAGCTAAAAATATAGCAAAACTATGGTAAAAGCGCAAACAATGATACGTTTATAAAGGTATACTTTCACATGTGGTGCTCAAATCCCAGATCCGAGAATGAGTACCTCAGAAGGCAGGCACGCTCCTTTTGTGCCGCCACAGAATATGGCCCGAAAGTGGAGTGTTTCAATTGTGTAGGCAGGAACGTTTAGTTATTCCCACTTTAATACAAAGCGTGTACCTGGTTTTTTGTTGTTTTTCCCCCTCTGTGTAGTGTAAGTGCTCAATGCACTTAATACAACCTGAACCACTAAATGAAGTCTCTGCTGCCGTGTGCTGTCAGTCCCATGCAAACTGTCCCTACCGTGTGATTGCCTGAAAGACTATAATTAATAACAAGAGAAGTGTAGCTATTGACCTTTTCCAGGTAATCGTCAGCCCTACCGTTAATCACTGAGTGATCACTCTTCTCCTGGCAATTATCAGCTGCCTAGCACCAAGGACCGAAACAACACAGAATAAAACGCCATTGTGTGAATCACTGGATGAAATGTATTATGTGTACAAAATAAATCAAACCACAATATATTTTTTATGATTGAAATCTGCAATATTTTTTAAAAACTGATTTTTGCCATTGTTATTGTTATTATCATGTTTTTATTACTATTATTATTAAACATGGGAAATTTCAGATCTGAGCAGGGAGAAACTCAAGCTGAAATAGCAAGGGAAATAAAATGACTGACCTCTCACAGAATGTCAGGTCAAGTGAAGGTATTGTTCTGATTGGTTTTGCTCTTCCTGTGTTCATGCAAACATGGAGCTCTGATTGTCTGACGGTGACGGACACACAAACGCAATTGGAGGATGGCAAGGCCTTCATTTGCTATTGAAAGATGACCGTTACACTCTCTGCTTTGTTACAAAACGTTTAGAATAATGCCTAAATATTCTCCCTTTTTCCTTCAAAAATGATATTGTTGGGCTTCTGCTTAAGGTTCACTTGACTGGCCTGAACCTTTGCAAAGACTGTTAGTCCAATTGAACTTTTTTCAATGGGTTGAGTTGCAGACTAAAGTTTATTCCTCAGTTTCAGAACACAGAAAATCCATCAGTAGCACCCAACAAATCGTAACATGTTTGTGTTGGGAAGAATTTTTCAAGCCACAAAGAGTTGGAAAGCACAGCAATACTTAATTAAGTCACATTCTGAGTCCAGGGTTGCAAAGGACAGTACTCAAATATAATCACAAGCACGAGGTTCAAACTATAACATACAATTGTAATATAATTAGTCTTTACACTGTGGTCACCTGTATCTGGGGTATCACGGATAATCAAAGTATAGGCTACAGATTTCAGTCCACCACAACATACTCACACCATAACCTTTCTTGTTTCTTTCTGTCTATTACATACAAGCCAATATACAGTAATATATATATACACGGACCAATAGCTAGTTTCTCCAGCACAGTCATTATTGAAATTCAGGAAATAGAGAATATACCACTGCAGTCACATAGCAAGAACGAGGAAATTCTCTCAAAGAAAAAAAGAGACAAAACAAGTAATGAGCAAATAGGCAATGAAACGAATTCACATTAACACATATGTAGAAGCCCCAGGAGAGAAAAAAGTATAGGATTTAAAAAAAAATACTATTCCTCTATCAGTAGGGAGATCTATGATAAGAATTCAGCTAATTGAGCTGTTTGTGTTGCTACACTCGTTTTCCCTGTACTCTGCTCCTCACTGAGCCATAATTATTTGCAATTTGCCTAAGTCATCCATTTGCTGGTACGTGAAGCATGAAAAAGAGGCAATTTCAGAAAAATGGAAATGCCTCTCAAACTCAGCCTTGGGGAAATAATGTGGTAGAAGTTACTGTCTGATAGAAGACTATCTGATAACTGTCACATGGAGAGGAATATTAATTTGTCAGTGTTAAGGTGGCTTTGTTCCATCTTGTTGACACTGTGGAGCCATCAGGCAGCAATAAGACCTTGGCGTCCAGTGCCCTGGATTCTTTTCATTCTCATCTCATCTCCTCTCCATCAGACCTGTGTGTACCTACCAGTCAGCACAGATTACAATATCAAAATGGCCTTCCAGTGCCGAGACATCAGACTCATCGTCCCATCGCACCACGCTGGGAAGCAAACACAAAAAAGGAATTAGCCACAGTTCTTCCTTATTTAAAGAGGTGTGCATTCCTGCTATTATTACATTTAATATAACTGCTTAAATAAAAAGGACAGTTGTGCTGATTTGTGTAGCCTTTATTTTACCTGCAAACAATAAAAGACATTTTTAAATAGTAAAACATGCACCCTGTACTCCCCCTAAGTGAATATTTAAAATACAAGGGAATACTAGTGCTGAAAAGGCTCAGAGGATAGCCCTTCTAGTATGGTAACAGGTTTTAAACCTGATGATCACACCGTGAAATATGGTGCACTGCCAGAACAAGCTTTTTTTCTTAGCAGAGAAAACAACACTTGTCACCCTAGGTTTGATTTGAGCAGTATTGCCACGTGCATTTACTTATCAGAACATGGACACTAATCCACCCAGAATTTTCAGTACATTATAACATGAAGACCAGAAATGAAAGGAAGTCTTTCACTCCATTGAGCTAATCTGTTTTTTTTCTCTATAGTCCCACAACTAGAACTGGTTGTACTGAGAACATCCCTAGGTCTGAATCCTCTAAGAAACCCCTCTGGGAACTCTAACCAGCATGCCTTTGGGAGGTGTGAAGAAAGTGGGTCACCTGGCGATAACCCTTGTCAACACGGAGAGAACATGCAAACTCCACACAGACACTTACTACAAGCAGGAATGAAATCTAGGGCCCGGAGCTGTGAGGCTGAAGTTCTCAACCTCATGCCACTATGCAATACTGTGGGTTTTAAATTCTTCTTAGCAAGGAACTTAGAAGTCTGAAACTGAGGTAAAGCAGTCTTTTAATTCTCCATAAAAAGCCTCTGATAAATTTTGAGCATAAGTTTTCTCATTTTTATCTACTTTTATCAAGAAGATAAAAAATCACAGAACCTGTCAGGCATTTTACTTTTCTTCGCTAAAAAAAGTGTCAGTCTCAAAATAGTCTTATTTAATTAAAACCAATCATGTGGCAGTTTTTTTAACAAATGAAATAAATGGAACAGAGGGCTCTGTTCACAAGGTACTACTCTGATCTTGAAGCAAGCGGCCTTTTCAGTGGGACATGTGTAAGGTTTGAAACAGAAAGCACTTCACACATTTCGTAACCCGAGAGTTATTTACTGTACAACTTACATTATAATACTGGTTTTGTGCTTCTATAACAAGAAACCAGGAAACACAGCTCTGTACTAAGAGCTTCTGAATACGTAACCCTACATGAAGATAGAACACTGCAATGGCATTCAGGTCTTATTTCTGACCTACTCCTGCGTCCAGAGTGTGATCCACTCTGACCCAGCAATGCCTGGACGTGAGAAGGCAAATACTCTGAAAAGAACCTGGCTTTGGGAGCAGCCCAAGTATGGTACTCAATTAGTTAAAACACTTGACTTTCCTTAAAAGATGCCATATTTCAGACAACAAAATCTGATTATTAATTAGTAATTATTAACACTCAGTAAACAAAAATTATGTCTTGTGGAAACACAATCTTTCTTCCCAGCATGGGGTTGAAATCTATTATTCAGTGACTTCAGAAACAGAAACACCCTCATACAATCGCACACGACCTTCACCCTCACCATCTCACGTTCTGACAGGAAGCTTAATCTATAAAAAAAACAACCAAAGTAATGCAGCCTAATTATATGTTTACTTTTTCAATTTGCCATCATGGCATAAATATAGGAGGAGGAGAAAAAATAACAACTAGTGAGATCGTTTAACTTTAAAATGGCTTTTTGAGATAATTAATTTTATTTCCAGTTCCCTATCCCTACCCTACACTTATGAACAAGGAATCCAGTGCTGTATGTTTCCTTTATAATTATTTCTGGATGAAAGCTTTCAATCAAAAGTTTTCATTCAGCACAGCCATATTCCTGAACTTGAACATTAATTGTAAAGTAAGCCTGAAGATCTGTACTTGCACGGACAGGAATGTACACCTGTGCTCTACGTACTGTACAAATTTTATGATGAAAGATCTCAGAGGCTAAGAAAAACTGGCCCTCCATAGAACTGGAATGAGTCACCTCTAAAGAGTTCAGTCATTATCATTACAAGATACTGTATAAAGACACAAAGTTCAATGCAACCCAGCCCTGACCCCAGATCAATCAGATCTACAAAAGCAAACAGACTTCCTGTTTAGTTTGATCTACTAAAATGTAAAACGAATGCTTTGTGCAAATTAGATATCTGCATTATAAAGCTATACATATTAAAATAAAATGAAAAAAAGTTTGTGGTCATCCTCTTCTTTTAAATTGTAATTAATGACATTGTATACTAGCAGCACTTGAGACAGCTGCATTCAGAGCTATTAAAACACTATGAAACAATTGGATTAAATACTGATGCCTTACCAGCTTGACACAGTGGCTGTCTTGAAAACGCCAGCCTTTCTGTTCAGTTCAATGACTTTGCGCACATCTGATTGTCAGTTAAGAAAATATGGAAGTTTTACCCCACACATACACACACAGACAAAGTTGAGGTGAATCAAAAATGTCATGGCAGGGTAGGGCTAACTGTGGAAAACCAAGGCAAAGCACAGTTCTTGCATGCTACAGTACAAGCATTGCAAAACAGCATTTGTTGTTCATAGTTACTGATGTGTTTCTTCACAAAAGTAAAACACGATATTTACACTGAAATTTAGGCCTATGCTCAATGCTCTGACTAAAAGACACTGCTCCAGACTGTTTTTATTTTTCTTGAATTATAAGGTTCAATTCTATATAAACAAGAACAAGAAACACAATTTAATTCACCTATTTAAAAGTGTATCTGATGTCCAATTACACTCAACAAAACACTCAGCCTGTTACAGAATATTCAGACAAACAAAACAGAAAAGGGTCGGTCCTGGAGAACTTTTATAATAACTATAATTGAGAGCTTAGAAGCCAAGCAAGGCTGGGCTTGGTCAGGACAGGGATGGGGCACCTTTAAGGAAATCCAGGGTGCTGCTCTTAAGTCCTGGTGGAACAGTGGGTAGCAATCTTCCTTTGGATAGCATTTCTAAAGAAAGCCAATGCCTGAGTAATGCTTCAATGCCTCTTGTAAGTGGAACTCAAGCTGTAGGAGGTGCGATTTTTCAGAGAGATATGTCAAGGTCATGACTACTTGTTAAATAAAATTCCACAGTTACATTTATAAGAGAAGTGGTATTAATGCTGGTGTCCTGGCTAAAGTACCCTTGGGCCTATAAAGTCTGGCCTATCTACAGTTCCCGCTTTGCTGTTATCTACCTGATCTGCCATGAAATGGGGCTGTTGGCACATAATGCCTCTTACCCAAGAGGGTGCAGCACCTTATTTTGGCTTCTGTCCCTATACGTAGATCACTTTGGGATCATTTGTAATGAAAAGGATGAAAATATGCCCATGTAAATCACATCAGCAACTTTGCAAAGGGATGTTCAATTTATAATAAAAAGGTATATTTGTTTGACAGACGCAACCCTATTCTATTTATAAAATGCTCTGTAGCTTTAAGGTAATTTAATTAGAACCAAAGAACCTGGACAAATCCTATATATGTATATATAACCAGAGTGGTTGCACAGATCCAATTCAAAGATCAAAGGCTGGAGTTTCTTCAATGTGCACCTTGTACCCTTTTAAAATGTATATAGCTCAGCTGAGCTGTCACTGCTGGAGAAGAGGGGCTTATCTTGTAATCCCATCACTAGCAGTGACCTGGGTGAAAGGTCAAAGAGACCAGAAGTCTCCCTGCTTTACTGTATCCTGCTAAAACAAAGCAGATTGCAGAACACAGACAGGAGACCAGGCAACAGGGCCAATAAAGGTGTTGCATATCTCCCCTACGGTGCTTTCTTCAAAATTAAGTCATATTCTAGACAAAGGAGAGTCTCTCCTCAGCTACTGCCTGTGAGAAAGTGATGTGTATCAATTATACTTAATGGGAAAATATTGATTGATTTTTAACTATTGGACATTTCACAATAAAAACATAAAACGTAACTCATAAAGCTGGGTTAAATCTTTAAAATTTAAACTTTTACAGGTACAGTACAGTGAATCTAATTATGAAGTGTACCATGCGTATTGTTTTTTAGTAGGAAAAAACAAATATTTTTCTCTATTACAAAGGTCTTTGTCAAAAATTCATTTTCAATTGTATTTCTATATTTTTCTCTCCTCAGCCAGCCAAAGTAATGCAGCCTAATTATCATTTTATTTTTTTCTTTATTATTTCCAAGTAGCTTCACAAAAATAATTTCCTTTTGAAAAATATCCTTTTAAACTATTGATAGTCTTCACTCATTGATTGTATTGGCTCCGAGTAGATTCATAAATCATCTATTACATGATTATGCTAACTTGAAGTACTGAATCACACACTTTCTAAAGTATGACTTCAATGACTGTACCCTTTGGTGATCCTCTTCAATAAAGCCTCCAGGCTCTTGTGTTACAATCTCACATATTTATGCATTTCTGAATGGATGTGGTGTTGGTGATGTAAATACTGATTCTCAGAACCGGTTTCAATGGTTGAGACAGAGCCTGGTTTTAGCGCTGAGAGTAACAAGGACAAGGGCTCACAGCATACAGATGCAGGGATGCCATCAGAGAAATAAACTCACCCTAGAGGTAGTTAAAGAGGAAGGATAAAATGTTACAGACCCCACAGCAAAACAAATCAGGTTAAACAGATGTGTTTCATTACGGCACCCAAATACTTTGTTTAGCATTGACAGAAGAGTGTAAGAAGTAGGCATGACTATCAAAACAGTTTTCTGTACCGACACTGTAAACAAGAGAAATGGAGACTGACTGAGAAGGCACAAAGCCCCAGTGGCATTTTCTGTGTTTACAGTCATAGAGATACAGTACAGTTCAGAAGTTTAGAATACCCTACATTTATATTTCCTAAGAATACACAAGTGTACCTTCCTCATCAGAGTTCCTGTGCCCTTTTAAATAAGAGGCAGTTATTTTTTCAGTGATGTCCTGGCAATTTCAGGGATTACAGTGAGGAATTAGTCAAATTGTCTGGTTCCCCCACCACCTCTGTTACACAGTGTTTCCAATTGTTTGGCAATGGAATTCTAAGTATCCAAAACATATTTTTAAACATCTACATCCTTTATTTAGCTACAAAATAAGACTTCACACCTTGAGTCTTCAATGTGTTAACGGACAACCTAAACTACCATTTGCTAGGATAAATGGTTCAGATGGAGGGGTAGTGGCATAGGGAACCGAGGGTTCCCAAATTTGTATTCGGTCCACCTAATTATTTTTAAGATATTTTAAAAATGTTTCATCGTTTGATATACGCGGCATAATGGCCTCTCCCAACATCAACAAAAAAAAATCTTATTCAGGCCCTGGTGTTCAATAAGCTCATGAGAAATGTTAAACACTCACAACTGGTATGAAATTAGTGAACAACATTGCTGTAATAAATCACCTCCACAAAAACCTTGAAAATGATTACTGTCGTGCAAATATAGGTTAAGGCCAATGAAGCTTCAAAAGTTTACCTGTATTTTTATGTATGTGAGAATGTCCAGTTATATGTGATGCTTAAAAAATATAGTAATATGGAAAGACTTTAATATGCTTCTGAAGTATTTTAACATGACTTTTCACATTTCCACATCTAAAAGATGAAAAGCACAACTCCTCACATGACTAAAAAAACGGTTGCTATATTAAAATAGCTCTTTCAGTTTAAAGATCCAATGACATTTCTTAAAGAGCCATTTATAATTGTTTACACATAATCTGAGATTGTATGACCATCCAAGTTTTTTTTTTAACTTTTTAAAATTCAGATTACTGCAATCAGAAGCAAAATTTGTATTGTTCCTCTTTGAAAAAAAACTTGCATACTCCAACAATGCCAAATATATAAAATATTAGAGCAGACCTTCATTAGGATAATACAAGCCATAAGTTCAGAATGTATCACTGTTGCGAAGATAGAGTCAAGGACTCTACTCATCAAATTATTTATATGTGATAATCAAAACTCCTTTGTTCAGTTTTGAATGCAGAGCTGATCTCCCTAAATGTTTTTGTTCAATCTTATACACAAAATATTTTTAATGGACAGTGCAGTTTCAAAGGCAAAGCTCAGTATAATGCTGCAATCATACACTACACAGAACAAAATAATTTCTCCCATTGAGTCTGAAAGTTAAAAATAAATAAATAAAACCAAACCATTATTTTCATGTTGAATGTCCAGTCTGTAATGGTCATACAAATAAAATATTTTTTCTTTAGAGCACAAATTGAGAGCAAATTGTATATATTTTCAGTCAGTTACTCTATTGTTCACGTCTTTCTAATTTCAATATGAGGACTTACACTGGACCTAGTCATTCTACAAAAACCCACAGTCATTTCAGCACCTTTGTTAAACCCAAAACACTACAATATCTGCATTTTCCTGGTTCTTTCAGGCACTAAAAGCTTTCACTTTGTTTTTAACTAAGGAACAGGCGATGGTTGCAAAGTAATTAACATTTGAGAAGCTGCTATCAGCATTTTAATATGGTACTGTTTGTTAAGACCTTAACCTGAGCTCCCCGCATGTCACTGGAAAAAATACCATACTGAACAATGGACAGGAAGTTAACATACAACTCAATTTGACAACTTTAATTTCTAGTGTTTGAAGTTAATAAATATTTATTATAAAAACCAGAACATTTGATGACTTCAGGTGTTTACTTTACTGGTAGATTAATCTAACTGAAGGAGGCTCAAATTAATGTGTGTAACGTCAAGGCGCATATTGGTAGATTTTTATGAGGCTGACTTGCAGAATACCATACCATGAGAAACTGTACAGTATCCTCTGATTTGTGTCTTAATTAGGGACATAGGCCATTTGCATAGATTAATGAAAATAGAATCATATGACTGGTAGGACCACAGTTATTTGTTCTAAGTATGAATAATGGACTAAACCAAGGGACACAGAGGCAGAACAACTTTCTTTTTATCTTAAGGGACTGACTGATATTTCACAGCACAATTCCAGAGTCCTAGTTTTCTAAAGCATCCTTAATCTGCTGGTTTCAATGAGGATTTATTCTTGCTTCCATTTTCAAATATGTTTTTATTACCATATAGTTAGTTTTCATTTCTGTCACTAGGATGAGTTGGATGGGACAGGTCTTCCAGATTTCAGTCTAAACTGCAAACAGATTAGTCCTTTGGAAATTAAATTCTACTGTTTCAGATGACCGGCTAATTAAGTAAAAAAAGTCAACATAACCCCACACCCTCTAGAATGAATGAAGAATTTCCAGAAGGCAACTGATTTCTTCGCTGGCTCCCTGCAATGCTTCATGGGTATCAGCTAGCAGATTCCATTAAATTAGTCTACCAACAGTATATATTTACACAGGAGAGAACCGTGAAATATAACATTTCCACACAAGAAGTCAAATTGAGATATTTTGCAATGTTTAGGCAGGTTTTGTGGACCCAGCCTTTTCTGACACTTTGTTAGTGGGACATTCTCAGATGAACACTACAAAGGACATGAAGCCATATGGCTGGTATAGCCAAAACTGCAGCGTGTGCACTGCTATTGCTATATAATCAAATGTCATTGAAAACCTCATCTATACAGCAATTGGAAAGCAAAATAATTGTAACATTAACATCTAATTTTCTCTTACATTAGGTCAAGTAAATACTGCAAACAGTACCAATGCAAGGTAGAATTTGGTTGCAGTAAATAAAATCATTTCCATTGAATCAAACAGATTAAAACAGACCGAGATGCAAAGCAACTTAAGTTGGTGGACTGCAGTTTCGTACATATATTCCTACATGTACATATTCACATACTGTGGTTTAAACATAAAAATACTGCAAACCTTCTTACGGTTCCCCAAGTTTACAGGATGCAGTTATGCACTGCAGTATTGCATCGTATGTAATGTAATACATTAACAGAAACAGCCACTTGTGGGTCTGTAGTAATTATAGACAGTATATGAGCATATGAGCACGAAGCTCAGCTGATCCTAAAGCAGAACAAGGATACTCTGGATGGCCTTTTCATTTCCATCTGATAGCAAAACTTCTTTCGCATCAGCAGAAATAGCGATCTGAGAAAAAAAAAGAGAGAGAGAGGGGAAATGAATGTAAGAATAAAAATACACGGCCGCCCCGAGGAGACACCAGCGCACCCCCAGCTCCCGGCTGCTGGCATTCTGCTGCTTCCTCACCTAGCTCTTTCGCAACAGTCTCCGGTCACTCTCCTTTTTTCCTTTCTTTCCTTCTTCTTTTTTTTTTTCATTTTATGTCTGCATTATTTTAATCATTCAATCAAATCAGTCAATACTTTTATCATTCCATTTGCGAGGAGCCTCTATCTTGCTATCATTCTGTTCGGTAATTGCATTGTGACAGCGGATGATGGTATTCTGAGAGGCTTTCATTTGTGGGTTTCTGTTTATCTGGCAGAGCCATCATACAAGCCTGTCACTCTGCCGCTCTGCTTGCTCTGTCTGCTTGCCTGATGCCCTTCATATAACTTTGCATTGCAGGCAGATGGCTTTGTAAGGCTATTTTTTTTTTTTGCGTTTTCTCTCTCTCTCTCCCTTTTCTTGTATGCATGGCTTTGTCTGTGTGTGTAAGTGAATGTGTGTGTGTGCGGTGTGTGTCTGTGCGTACTCTGACATGCTCCTGCACTGGGGCTGTAACATTGTATAATGCTGTATAGCACCGCGACAGGTTTGTCAAATGCCAATCAGACCCCAAACAATACGCTTTTATTCGTGGGACATAAAAAAAAAAGAAAAAGAAACCGCTTTCCTGCCACATAAAATTGGTGCCTGCATAAAAAGTGAGTCACAGGGCTCAGAAAATGCCTGGTGACGGTTCCTCAATGGCTGACCGAAGTCAAAAGAATCTAATTAGAGCCGTGGATCAGTCTTGCTGGTATACAAATGCAGGAAACCATGATGGGCATCATCAGGAAAATTTAGCTGGCCGGTTCATTGGTCATTTATCATCTATCAACATGCACTGCTGTGTTGAGTTTGTATTGAGATGTTTTAATTGTGCAGTTATTCTTTTCCCTCTGCAGTGTACACTGTCACCCACATATGCACATTGCCTTGGACCTATGCAGAGTGACAGTAAGCAAGAGTGAAGGGGGTCGAGAGGTACAGTAGGGTATTCATTCAGTCAGGCTCAATTTTAGCACAGGCCTCCTTACCAACACTGGCCACTGGACAGGAGAGAAACCTTACAAATTATTTCATGACAGTCTGCTCATGACAGACAATGCGCTGCAGTATTTTGCCCAGTAAACTGGATCAGTTAAAGATCATGACCTGGGGACAGCTCAGCTCAACTCCGGGTCAGACTCCTGTCCTGTCTGCACGTCTTCAGTGGGTTTCAAAGCAAAGGGCTAAAAACAAACACCCACAGAGGGCCTCTAAACATCACAACACCCTAATTACAATTAAAGCAAGAGAAATCTTAACAGCTGTTAATTGTTATATATTGTTTATCTAATGAAAGTTGACATTTCTACATTGTTCTGACACTGAATTTCCATTTGTGATAAAGGCTAGTGATCTTTTCCACTATGTCTGTAATTCTACAGTATTTCTCCCTATTTACAGCATATATCCACATAGAATAAATATTATATTGCATTATTGAAATAGAATGTATACATTATAGTATAATGCATAAAGTAGATATATATGTCCAAGAAGAGATTGACATTTTAAAATACATACATTACAGAGTCTGTTATTCCAATTATATCAAATATTTTTCTCAATGTCAATTTCACTCTGATTGCCTGGCGGTCAGAGATGGGCTATGCAACAAAACAGCCCAGGGTTAATTGAAACAGGTTTTGGTGCTGAAACATGGGCCAAAAAAAGGAGAGGAAGTGCTCCAGAGACAGAAAGAAAAAAGAGAGAGAAGGTGCTTGTACAAATGGCGGCAAGAGAAGAAAAGGTTCCACTGGCGGCCTGCAATGTCACAACAAGAGATATTGACTACACAGAGATAAAATGCTTTTGCTCATCTGAAGCAACCATCAAATCAATATGATTCGAAAGCCAGTCAATCTGGAGGGTCTCTTAAGACTCGGTAGCTTGACCTCGGCTGATGCAGTTGACAATCCCCAAACCTGTCACTTGGAAGTGGTACTTAGGGCTTTTTCTCTTCCAGCACCTTGTGAAATCGTTCAGCGTGTGTGTCAGTGCACGTGTCTTCTCATGTGTACCTGTGAGACAGCGTTGGTGAAATTATGGTGTTTTAGAGGGGCTTTGCTTTGTGTAAATTTAGGTTATGATTCTTACTTCTTTTTTTTTTAAAAGCAGAGCTTACCATAAGTCCAGCCAGACAGGTCATCCCTCCACCCAACTCACACACAGTGACATCCCTAAAATTACAGGAGAAGAAGAAATTAAATACCAGTACCTGTAACTGATCAGCTGCTTATGGAATATTAAGAAAACTGGAGGAAATGTTAATTCAGCTTGTGTGTTGTGCAACACATGACAACGTACTACTCTGTCACACTAAATTAACGACCTGCCAATAACTCAATCTTCACAGTGGGGAGCCCAATGTTATTCCAGAGTGCCCAGTGATATATTTTTGTGTCTGTAACAGGAATCCCTGAAGGGAAAGTATTTTTCTTTTTTTTAAAAAAAGAGGACTGGCATTTGACATTTTTTCTTTTACACAACTATTTTACTTTTGAAAAATGTCAGATAAAGATGGGTGTCCAAGCTTTCGGGCCCAATTGCATATCACTCACACACAAATACACCATCTGGCAGCTGAGGCACAACAGGAACATCCAGGAAGTGGGGAAGAATTGCCAGACCATCTTCTGCTGGCTGTCTTTATCAGAGTGAGAACGAGGAAGAAAAGTCACAAAGCAGTGGCGACAGGGGGGGGCTGCCTCATTAGCCCTTCCTGCAACATTTATACCACTAGGCTGACAGAAGCAGATAAAGCGAAATCTGACAAGGTGTCCTTTTTCTGCAGCTTTTGTTGCTCCTTCTTTTTATTAGTTGCAGGCAGTGGGCTGGGCTGCCCTGCTCATGGGCCCAGGGGCAGATGCCTCTTGCACTCTGTCAGCACTGTACTAGTTCAAAGGGAATCAATCAAATGCTAATTCATGCCTTGCAAATGATGTTCCTTTGAATGAGTAAAATTTAAAAAAGCACATTTAAAACAATAAAAAGGCAGAAAATACCAAGATAGAAAATACTATTTGGTTCCTTTATGTTACCACATAAGTCAATTGAAAGCAAATTCTGATTTACAGAGACAAACTGGGGACCCTTCTATAATGTATGACATTTACAAAAGCAATCTGAGCAAAGTACTTTGAACAACGGAACAACAGCTGTATCCAACCTGGAATTAGAACCCAGGACCCTTAAGAATAGAGTCTAGAACCAACTAAAACAGCTGCTTAACAGCTAGAATATTGTACAGAGGACAGTGGAAAGGTCTCATGCCTTTATAAAATGTGATTTCTTTTTAAAAGCAAGCCTTACATACTATGCCAGCCAGTTGAAGACTGATTGTGACTCACAAGGGTAAATCATGTTCATTTTTGAGGGGAGTACAACTGTCACATCGCCAAAAATCTGGGCACAGTCCATCATTCCACTGTGGATGAGTTCCAGGACCAGTGGCCAGAGCAGCATTCAGGTAGCTCCAAAGTGAACTTGAAGAAACAAACTGAGGGCATTGGAATCGATTGTATTTAGTTTAGTTCTGACTTTCTTTGGCAATAAATTGTTAAATATGAGCAACAACAATTGTTCTTTTTATTGGAGCTGTGAGAGTTTATGATTCTAAACAGAAAAGGCAAATACTTTTAACAAAGATTAAGGCCACTAATTTTCCAGGAATAGAGGAAACACAAATTTTTAATTTTCACACAAACCTTCAGGATAAAATTGTTTTTTTTATGGTTTAAGCAGAGTGCTTCATAAATATGCCTGTGGTTTAAGCAATGCATTCATCAGTGAAACACGTTACACATGTTCTTTAGTGTATCCTTAATGTTAATAGACGACAATCCTGGTATTCTTTTTTTTAAAATATGGGAAACTCATTACAATATTGAACCTTCCATGAGCATAAGAAAAAATAACTCAACAATGAAGCCACATTGTTGTAAAATGAGCAATTAAAAATTAATGTGCACAATGGTTCTGGTATAAGCATCAGTTAGGACAAAGGGCTACTGACAGGTAGCTATTTGGCTGTACAGTCTCTTAAAGGGATAAAAAAAAATCCAGTGATATGTTGAAATCCTAGAGCTTTCAGTAAATCTGTTGCTTTTCTTGAGTGTCTCCAGCAAGTTTGAAGAGGGGGTTAGTGAAGACAAGTGACAGCAGCAGGGTGTACTGGTTGAAGCTAACATTATGAAATCCATCATTCCCAGAGGTGGCACATTGGAGCATGTCTCACACGCACACACACACACACACACACACACACACACACACACACACGTCTCTCGTATCCAGAGCGCCCCTGTGTTCCTGTTTCATGTCACTCTGCAGAGTGTTTCTTGCTGTTATGTTTTAAACACATTTTCCCTGCTCTGGCCATAACAGAACAGTACCCACAAACATTAATCTCATGCAGTGAAGCTCATCCTTTTCTGGCTTAAATCCTATCAACGGGACAAAAACTGTTCTTAATGCAAAGCCCACAAATGTCAAATGAGAATTTCTGGGAATACCCGAATTACTAGACTGGTAAAATAGAGTGTCAAGGGGGCTGAGAAAAAAGGGTTAAGAAGACAGGCAGTTCATCACTTACTGTACTTTATTTTTACATGATGTGTGCATGAAATGTACCTAGAAAGGTTAATGAGCACAGACAAAATACATTCCCCCCAAGCGCTAAGGTCCAACTCCCCTTGTCCCTAACCACCTTGCAGGTCTTTCTTAAAATGCTGTCTTATTTGCAAACCAGTGTTCGCCTGACCTTCAGAATGAAAACCAATCGATCCTCTTTTTCTTCACTCCTGCTTTCTGGAAAAAAAGGAAATCAAAGAGCAACATAACGCCTTGAGTGGAAATCAAAAGTCTCAGATGCCTTTCACCCCAGCCAGGAGCTTGCACTGCAGAATTTGCGCCCACAGGCAGCAGGACGACTGAAGCAGAGAGCAGGGAGTGGGGAGTTGGGGGGGCACCGAGAGCCCTTTGTACTAAACCTCAATCAACACAGTCAGTCAGCAGCTATCAATATAGCAGTGTGCAGGGGAGCACAGGCCAGGCACAGTGAGACTCACCTGAACATGTGGCGGTTCTTCAGGCAGTAATAGGCCAGTACTTCTTCTGATGGCCATACACCTGCAACAGAACAGCACCGAAGAATTTAAAAACTGATGGAAATGAGCAGGGGAAAAAGATGCTTAATCACGATGGAACGTTGTCTAGAGGTTGCTTTGCTGAAATGGGAGTCAAAATACTAAAAGTTGTGTTAAACACCTTCAAACAATACTGCGTGTAATACCGTAATTTTAATATTCTGCTTATAAAGACTATAAATATAAAATACACTTTAAAACTTTGACCAGATCGCAAGTTTTCTTATATGCGAAATTCCCATTTATATTTTTGTAGGAGACAAAACAGCACCAACACAAGAACCAATGAATGAATTAACACAGATTTCACAACAGGTCCCTGGCTAGTTTAAACCCACCCTACCTCAGATGTGCCAGGCCAACAGTGGATTACTGCCTCTGGATTCCTAGTTGCAGTCTGCCAATGACACAGCCCTGACTCAAAATACAACTCCCTGGACTACAGGGCTCAGCCTACACTCTGAACAAGTGTCTGTACTTGTTGAACCACTTAGGAGGTTCTTTTTCAATTGGACAGAGCCTACAGCACACATCCACTGATTGCAGAGCACTGAGATTCAGTCTCTCCATCCTTCACTCCCACCATCCTGGCTAAGGATGAACTTATGTTTTAAAGTCCCAAGAATGATTTGATACAAAAAAGGAAAAGCTGATAAACAGTCAGAAGCCCTGTCGCACAGGCGGAAGTAAAGATATATATTGGACTTGAAAGATTGACGGTGATCAGTAGGTAATCGGTCTTTTCAACCACACTCCACAAGGTGTGAAAGGTGTACTAAGGTGTGCCCAATCCTAAACTACAGCTTCTTTTGTGGCATACAGGAGCTGTTATCAGGAAGTATATTGCTCTGGATGCAAAACTGAGTAACCATAAACATACTTTTAATATGCAACAGAAAGAAGGCACAAATTGTGCCTTGATAAGAGGTTGTATTTTGTTACATAGCTTAGGGAAGACAAAGAAATATGAATAAAATAACGATACAACCTTGAGACCCTGCTGCTCTTGTGAATTTTAAATATTTACAGCCTGATTTTTTATGTGATTGATTTGTGGCATTCTGATCTTAAATCCCACATGCTGTTACTCCCTCAGAAAAAAAAAGCTTTTATATTTGCATGTTGAAAAACTCAGGATACAAGAGAAGAATAAAAAATGGATGCAGAGCAAATAATCACAAAAGGATACCTCCAGCTCTATACAGTACCACAGCAGCTCTCTTACTAAGCTTCACGAGTATAATTTTGCTACTTAAACATACACCAAGCTCTGAAAAGTCAATATAACTATATATATATATAAATATATGCTCAATTCCAGGGAACACCTATCAATTGTAACAGGCAGATGTGCTTATCAGTTACTGTCAGTTGTCCTCGTTTAGTTAAGTAATAAAGTGTTATAATTCCTCTATTGTTTTTTTTTGCATCGAATTTGGCACTGGAAGAAATAAACACTCATTTCTGGCTGTTTTGTATCTTTGATGGAGGAGTTCAGCTGCTATTTTCTTGATATCATAGCAGAGAAGCCGAAATTAAAAAAAAAAACACAAGAGAAAAGCAGTCGATATAATAAGCAGCTTAAATGCACCCATCCGCAGTTCCCCATGTCCAGACACAGGGCCGTTCACAGCCAGCACCCACAGCTCCCTGAGTTCTGTGATGAGGTGAAGCAAAAGGGGATTTAATAAATACTTATTGATAATGCGTCAAAGTGTTTCATTCCCATTAAAAAAGGATGCCAGATTGTTTTCTTGTGAATTTATTCTGCGTTCCTGCATGAGTGAATGCGTGGGAGGAAGAGACATAGAAAGCTGTGGTATTTACTGGAAAAACACCTGACTAAGAAAAATTAACAGTAGTTACACTACAGTTAGGCATCAATCTTTTTTCTACAAAAGTTTTTAAGTATATTCTTACACAGAAACGTTATACAGTACATGCATGAATGTGCATCCATTATATTTATTATTTGTATATACAGTATGATGGTACCATACAGTATATACAAATATAATATACAGGTATTCTACAGTATATATACTATTTAATATGTATACTGTACATGCAAACACAAATATTACATTTGTGTTATACACATGGAATTAATGAATAAAAATATAGCTATAAGTGTACATACTTTGCACAAACAAAAATGTACACAAAAATTGTGTGTAGAAATATATTAATAGACAAAATTGCTTGTGCATTAATACGCAGTAATATACAGATGAATACATATCTTCAAATGTGAAAAATAATGTTGAACTACAGCATTCAGCACATTTTTTCCAGTTTTTTTACTCCTTTGATAAAATTATATATTTTGTTTTGATACAACATGATTCTTCAAAATAACATGCCTTTACTTGAGAACTGGATAACAATATACACACAGGTGGAATTCAGAAATAAATTATAGGTACAGTTAGTGGAAAATGAGGGACTGCAGTTTCAGAGGGATGTACTGTAATACACCATCCCTTGAGATGAAACACTCAATTAATTTAGATAGGGTAGACCTGAAAATCAGGTCAGAGGAAGACATACTTCCGTTAACTGAGATGAACAAACGATTTCCGATCTGCGACTTTAAACCATGAGATATATTTTCAGAGTTATTGACAAACTTGCAGAACATTGTTTATGTTAATCTGTAAATTATGACCAACACAATCAGTTACAAGGAAAGATGAGAAAACAGAACCTTTTTTGAATATTTAAACAAATGTGTTGTTATCCACATGAAACTTGTGGTTTTGATGAAACAGGTTTTTCAGTTAGGCAAAAATAAAGACCTTTGACATACATCTCTTTTGAGGTAGAAACATAGCGGTACACAGTCACAGTACCCATACAATGAGGGTTTGAGTAAAATTGGTGAAGAAATTTAAAACTTCCATTAAGAGAGTGACCACCTGAGTGGCTGAACTGGTAGTGGTGCTCATCCGAGTATAAATTGAGCTCTGTGATCACAAGTCATTACATGACAGCGACAAGGATTCCTGAACAAATGGCGCAAACTTAGTGTCTCTGAAGGGAAAGTGACATTAGTTGACCGGGGCTGTTCTGGCTTTCAGAAACACAATGATGTGTGAAGGCTGGCTTGAAGGTGGGTGGGTTGGAAGACACTGCTTGCAGTTCCTCATTCTTTCCCCGTGTGCGGTGGTGGGTTTTGTAACTGCAAGCATGAGACGTGAAAAACAGTTTTTTTAAAACCCACTCTCTTAAAATGTGAAACTTTGTTTCAGACTAAGTCCTGGTGATGCCAAGTGCAACACTAAAGTTAGGTTATTATAAAGAGACTGGCTGCTATAAAGAGATCCAAGGGCACTGCTTTTAGAGAACATAAGATTACAAGCGATCTTTCTCGTCTTCTTATCCATGAACAATACAAAGCAGCATAGCACAGAGCAGCAGAATCCAGCCAAAAGAGGCATGAAAAAGCCAGTCCTTTCTTAGCGAGACGTGCAATTAAATATAGAAAGTGTACTACAAAGTTCCATTTGGGACACACCTTCCTCATGTTGGAAGATAAACACGAGGTTATATTTAGATGCTTTCAAAATGTTTTCAAAAACGTTCTGCACCAAGAATAAGGGGATACAAGCAGAAAATGTACAAAACAAACAAAAAAACATTCAGAAATGCTAAAAGAACCTTATTTCTTACACGGGCAGTTAAAGCTCAGAGCACTTTCCTTTCGTGTGTTGCTGAAACCAATTCAGTGGAATTTTAGAAAACATGTCAGTTATTCAATTTTTTAATGCAATTAGATAAGACATGAGAGATGTCTGGTTGTCCAGAGGACCTGTTCTTGTGCTGTCAAAGATGGTCTGAAAGCAAAGAAATATGAAGGCAAAAACAGTGTACTGCAAGGGTACCAATTAAAATGTAACAGAAGTGTGACAACACACAGTTAAATTTGGAATAAGCAATTCCAAATTTGCTACATGGTAGTTAACCTGCCCTTATAAGTCTTTGGTGTGGCTGTGCTAGTTTTAAGAGTTGACTCAAGATTATAATTTCAGAAAGAAAATCTTGTATTTTGCTAATTTACACATACTTTTGTCACTAGCAACCTCCCTCTGAGTCATCATCCCAAGCTTTCCAGATGATCTGCACATTAACTGAGAAGTCAGATAATTCTTAAGCCTCCTCTGTTACAGATCCAATAATGGATAAGAGAGCATTTCAACATGATCAACTGGCAATCTGTCCAGGCTGCCCGGTACTTTGCTTCAACTTGAGATTAGCGATTGAAATTCAACAAAACCTCTGCACAAACAAATGGCATTACGACGGCTGAGTCTAAAACCAAGCTGTAGGAAGGAGACCTGGTCCTGAATCTCAGGTCCTCATCCTAATCCAACTCATTAATTCACTCTCCACCATGGCACCAATTATTTCCCATTCTATGTTTTATAGCTCACATTTAAAAAATCTGTATTCATAAAATGGTGCTTACTTAAATGTCCTGTTTACATATTTTGTGAGTGTTTAGCAATGAGGTGCTTTCACTCCATCACAGGTAGAACAGAATTAGAAGAAATCTCCTACTGCATATACAGTACAATCTTCAAATATTCTAATTCTCAGTAGCTGTGCCTCTGAGAGGAATGGGATCAAGTGGAAGGTGGTGTGAGTTGACCAGCCCTATAGGTGGTACCATTCATTCGAAATTCCAAAGTAAGGCAATCGAGTGAGAAGAGTTAGGAAAGTCATTCAATACGTTTATTTTAAAAATGCTGGTCATGTGCTCATCTTAGGACAATGATTCTCAGATTCATACCTCAAAAAATGTTCTGTTTGTTTCTTCCAAGTGTTACTTAACTGATATTCTTATTATTGTTGTTGAAATCAGTTGATGAGATTTATTGCTATTTAGATTGCAAGGTTTGACCGTTTGGGTTGTAGTAAAGGTAATTCCTTTTCATAATGTGCCAGTGTATGAAATAACACACTATACACAATACTGATGCAGACATCAGTATTAGTATCCTTCATCTGCAACTAGTTTAAACACAAATGTAAGCATAATAAATATTGACAAACAATACCTATTTTATGATGTAAGTTAATCTAGGAGCTAAGATTTCTTATGATGACACAGGATGTGAAAATCTGCAACTCCACTTATTTAGTTATATATATGTGCATATAATGATACAGCATATAACGACCTGAGATGTATACTGTGATAAACATTAAAAGTATGAGCAGAAAAATGAGCTCCAAATGAGCTGCATCCCGGAGACTTCTAAAATACAGAACCTGAACTGTGTACATGAGTGTTCTTAAATAAATAATGTGGTTCTTTCAGATAACGCAGCTTTCTCCCTCAGTAAACAACTTTTTGGATTAAGTCTTGTGGCCAGTATAATAAGGGGGCTATCTGTGCAGTGCTGTTGCATTGTCTTTGCTCTCAGGGAAGGCAGTGAAATCTTTACACTGCTATTTATCCCAGCCCCTGATAGCTTAGTTATCTGCCTTCAAATGCCAAGATAGAGGAATCTCATCATCCAGCAGGCCAGCTGCATGATGGGCAGTTAATAGATATATCAGACCTCGGGATATATGCTAAGCTGAGCAGATGAATGGTTGGTTGATACATTGATTGATTAGCATAGGGAGAATGGCTTTCTTTTTGACAACCTAAGATTACAGTTCAGCACAGCTTAAATTGCTTACTCCTCTTCTAGCAGGCTTTCAAATTACAGTCCTGTCACCTGGATTCTGTCTATTTGGGGAATGTTAATGTATATAAACAATTAAGAAAAAAAGGAGATGGGGGTGTTGTCGACTGTGCTTGTGGAGCAGAGGGGATGGGGGGCTGCAGGAGGGTGGGGGTAGGAGGGGGGTGGTGACTGCTTGGCCGTTGCTGAAACAAAATGGCTTCATAACACGCAGGTCTTGTACTGTTGTCATTACTTGGTGAAAAATTAATTATGTTAATTTGTGCTGGCTAATTATGGGGGACATATTGGAAGTGGCAGGTTAACAGCACCCCCAGATCTGGTTAAAAAAAAAAGAACCGACAGCACAATACCGAGAGGTTAGCTGAATGATGCTTCCTTTATTTTAACTGGAGTGCTGTCTTCCATCCTTTGCTTTTACTGCACACTCTCAGTGCCCCATCAGGCCAAGCCAAAGCAGTTTTCCTAAAAGTTTCTTCACTGCCTCTCTTTGAAATCCCCTCCTCACCTGACTTCTCCTTTTTTCATGTCGCTCAGCAAAACCAAGGAAAACGAGCTTCTGCAGCTGAAAGGAGCAAGACGGATCTGAACAGCTGCACACGTGCTACGGGAAGGACAATTTACAGCTAGGAGAGTGTTATGAGGTAGATCATAAGTCCGCAAGTGAAGGCCATCCTCAGAGAAAGGAGTCTGAGCTACTTCCTTTTAACATGCAGCTCAGAGCAGTGGCCACCATCAGAACATTAGGCCCATTCTGAAGGTTTCATGAGGTTGCATGCTCATCCTTTTGGATTGATTATTACTGTCTAGATTTAAAACAATAATAAAATTATAATCAAAAGATACCATAGGATTGAATGTTAAATACTGCACCTGTATAGTAAATGCAAACTGAGCAAGTGACATTTAACAAATACAACTGTTACTAAATGCTTCCTTAATATAGCCATGACATCACCTATAAAGCAGAGCCTTAATTCGCTAAGTGTAAGAAGTTTAGTTTCTTTTTTAAAAAAACAAACAAAAAGCGGCCAATTTCACATTACAATTAATGTATTTCATTATGTTTCTCTATTAGGAGCATAAAAATAAAATAAGCTGGAAATAGGCGTAATATTATAATTGTGAAGGAAAGTGCCAGCTCATCAGTGCCTAACTCAAGATCTGCAGTCACGCACACACATTTCTCCAGTTGTTCCAAATATTAACCACCACTAACTTGGAATGTGGAGCTAGAATACAAAGTCTGCAGCTTCACTGCCATACTGGTAATACTGTGTGTGCAGAGAGTCTAACTTTCTCTACAAGACAGATCACAAAAAGCAGTGCACTGTAAGCACTAGATTTGCCCAAAAAACTAACTTCTGTGTTCAACTCTGCAGTTATCTTTCTTATTATTACTAACTCAGAGGTTTAGAGTTTCAAATGATTAAACAGCATTAAAGAACTCAAAGACCTGGCCATTATCTGCAATTTGAGGACAGTAAAAGCAATTGAAGAACTCATAGTCTCATTCCCCTCGCTACTCCAATCTCAGCTAGCATACACTCCAAGTCCTCTTGATTGCCTCAATAAAACCCAGTGCAGGCACTGGCGCTGATGAGACAGCATGGTCATAATAATAATAACCCACTACAGCTGAAGGAACATTGGAACTGGCAATAATACAAAATCTCAAAGCTTCCTTTACAAAGTATAAATTCCAAAAAGACTTTGCTTTGGTGTAGTGTCCTGACATTTCACTTCACTGCATCTACTCTGTATTTCCTTCATTCAGAAATAACTACACTGTATATATACAGTACATATTCGGAAAGGAAACTGTGTGTACCAGATAAGGAGACTTACCTTGAATCTGCTTAATTTTTGTGATTCACACACTGTACACACTGAGACCAAACAGAGTTTTTATACGAAAACTATTTTCAAACAACTTCAGAATTTCCTCTAATTTCCATGTCCAAAGCATAGACTCGGTTGATTCATTAGAGTGTACGGTAACTGTTCAGGGTTTAAGAAGTTGAGTCACCATTAATTCACAAGAAGAAAGCCTGTGCTCCATACACAGTGATGATCCAATGATCAAGCGTACTCATCTGTTGACGGTGCCTTCAATTGGAATGTCCCAACAGGCTGCTGGCAACAACTTCAGATCTCACAGCAGCACCATAAGTATTTTTCTGAGATGTTACATTACTGATCGTAACACCCTGGTTCCCAGTCCTGGTGACCTTCACACCTGTCGATTTTTGTTCCAGCCAAGCCTTTGGTACACGATCAACCCTTCCTTAATAATTACTTAACTTAATACTTAATAATACTTAAAACGTGATAATACTAAAAGTAATTTGAACGGTTTGTTCCCAGCTCTTGAGCACGGAGATTGTGACCGTTGTATTTGGTAAGTGAAGGAAAATCCCAAACTTGTGAATAAAAACAAAATGCAAACATTCAATTGAGAAACTCCTTAAAATCTAGTAAGGCTTCAATTATCTAATGAAGGTGGGGTGGAATGAAAACCAGCTGGACCTGGACCAGGATTGGGCACCACTGGCATCCAGATAAGGACACTTGACATCCTGAGGATGAGGATGTCTACAGTATGTACATTACCACTGGCACCAGACAGATGGTTAAAAGTCATGCATCTCCATAGTCACAGATAGAACATATTGATTGCCTCCATGAGCATCTTGCAGTCACTGAAGCTTATGGTTGCCATAGAAAATACTGGGCTGTGAACTACATTTACAACCCATTCGTGATATTATAGGCCAGGTGAACTCGAAGACAATGAGTGACCTGTATACACCATTTAAGGATGGCTGCATCCATCACTGATTCGGTAATGTTGTGGTACATTTTATACTTTGGCCACTTAGCTATTCCCCATACAGCTCCTGCTTTGCAGAAGTATATAAACACTGTATATGGTGCGTTCTTATTAAAATTAAGCAAACTCACCCATGAAAATAAAATGCAAGAAATAATTTGGAAGCAGCACAACATCCCTGAAAGTATGATTTATGTTAAATTACCCAATACAAGTCTCAAATTGAAAAGAAAGAAGTAAAAATAGAAAATCAATGAGAATCTTCACTCACAAGAATTTTAATTGTGGTTTCAATGCAGAAAAGAATCAAAGAAAATCCACTAAAAACAAAGAGCCTTTTTATTAGTGCCTGATATTTATATTGTAGATGGTAATGAATGTTAGCTCCATGGCTGTTTATTCATTTCATTATATGGTTTAATCAGAAAGCATTAAATTCATAAAGAGGATTGCAACAATGATTGATGAAGGACCAAAGACTGACTGTATCATATAAACACACACACACACTCTCCACATAAACACTGAATGCACATCAAGTACACATCAAGGAAAACGTGAAGACGTTTCCTTTTTACAATCCATTCACTTAAGTCCAATGTCTTAAACACTTCTGAGCATCACACTCCACCAAATAATTCAACTTCTAACACACACAGTATATACATTTGAGCAATACTTTTGGAATCCTGACGTTTGTGGAGAAGAATAATGTAAAGAATGTAGATACAGAAAATGAAATTGATGGTTGCAGTTCATTGTCAGATCTCGAACACTGACTGGAAAGTGTATGTTTTTATATTTCACTTACCATTTGCAATACCACACAAAAAAGAAAGGATTTAAAAACACTGCTGGTTTTATGCCTATATTTATGGAAGTAAACCAAAGTGTCAAAAATATTACAAGACCCAAATACTGGTCACTTTTATTATGGAACAAAATAACGATTACCTTTTTTTTCTTACACCAATCACATTATTTCTGAAATATTTCTGAATATTTCTGTAAGATAAATATCTTCACATGATGTTTAACAAGGTTTTAGGAGTGAAAGTTGCAAGAACAGAATTTGCAATGGACAATTCAGTGAAATCCCTAACTGTACAGGGTATTTCATCATTACTGTGCAGAACTTAAGCAGGCTTAGAAAATCTACAAGACTCACACTGCACGTACCCGCCAGTGAACTCTGCACATTACACATACTAGTTTGCATGGCCTACTGTGGTGATATTAACATTATTACTGTTATTTGCACATAAGAGATTCATGGCTTTTTTCCCCGCACACCCCTTTGGAAGTTACGCAGTGTGCATCTGAACCCTCTGCTTCTTCAGACACGGATGACTTTGGCTAAGAGGTTCACAAAGAGGGTTAAAGCAGCATTACAGAACAGAACAGCTCCCCCCCCTCCAACACTCCATCACCACCCCCTCGCTGTTCCTTTCACATCGGTTAAATGTTGTAAGGGATCAGCTGTTCCTCAAATCCCCAGCTCTCCAGCCCGTGAGACTTGAGTGTGTGGGGTATAAACAAGGTCTGTTTATCGGTGTCTCCTCTACAAATAAAGGCGACCAGGCGTCTGTGCAGCATATGCTTGCTGTAAACTGGAATCTGATTCTCTTTATAAAAATAGATTTAATTCCCCCTACGGTGGCTAGGGCCGCCGTTTTGTTGTATACCAGTAGTGACTAACTTGAAACTGCCTTAAGGTTTTACTTGATGCTTTGCTTTTTTTTTTTAAATAAAGATGAACTGAATGATATCTTCAGGCTTATTCGGAGGAAATAAAATTAAACCTGAAATGATTTTAGCGCGCCGTTTGGTGCACTTCCCAGAAGCAATCTCTTGCAGTCCAGATTTTCCAGGAAAAAAAGGCAAAACAGAAAAGACAACAAGAAGTTAAAAAGCTGAGCAGCGCAGGTCAGCTGTGACACAACGAGTTATCATTTTCTAGCACTTTCTCTCGGTGAGAAAAGGACTTTAAATTCAGGTGCAAAGATTAGTACTTCTTTCTCTCTCTCTTTCTCTTACCTCTTTTCACATCTTGATGCCTTTTAAATGTCACTTATTTTACATGAGGTACTTTGCCGAGACATGAATCAACAGCAATCAGAACTATTATCCCCCCATGGCGATCCCAGGTCCTAATGCATTACGACACCTTCTCTGGCTGGTCACTGATTTACCTTTTCCGCTTTGCAGAGAATTAAGTGGCATTATGTGAAAACGGTTGTGATCTGAACAGCATGGGCATAACTGGTATTAAATTTACCTCTCAGCCTAAGTGAATTTTCCTCACAACTGCCTAATCAAAGTGAAAGCTGTGGACAAAGCTTGCCCCGCCAGCACTTCTCTGCCCCTGGGGTAAGAGGCTATTTTGTTTTATCTCGTTGTGCCGCTCTCGCTACTAGCTGGAAGAAGTTTAAAGCGGAATGGGGATAATCCGGCGCGGGTGGCTTCTCTGAAATAACATCCTTTACATGAAGAGGCTTTTAGCTGTCTGTCGGAGCCATGCCTATCACAGAAAGTGTGACAATCTCATTGCACTGGGCGTCCCTCTTCTGAAAGGAGGAAATAATAGCCGTAACAGTTATGGCTATTACTGACCTTACATGATCCGTTTTCCACTAAACACTTTTAACACTGCATTTTTACATATGCATGGGGAAATTAAAAGACTATTATTATCGCTTCCCTGGGTATTGAAATCCTCTTCAACATGTGAAGTTTGGGCATTGATATGCTAAAGTCAAGGCAAGCATTCATTTTGTTCCAAGATCAGCCCACGATAAGCGCTGCTTGTTACACAGGCTTAGCGTTCGGAGAGGACTGAGGTAAGGCACAGTCAAGGTGTAGGTCGATGCGGCCAAAATGGCATTTTCACGCAAGTCACATAATCTGATGAAATAACACTGTAGAAATGAAAAAAAATAAGATAAACCTTTCTCATAACAGCACAATAAACCTGCAAAGGTAACTGATACACAGCTGCCTTAAACATTAAAAATGGCTAAATACTGTATATAATAACAATGCTGATCATTGCCAGGCCTGGCCAAAAATCAAATATTCATGGACTGGAATTAAAAACAAATCTGAAACAACTGTCATAATAATGCAAGTCCACTGAGTGGCCTAAAATTAGATTTTCCTTTTTGGTTATTAAAAACACAGTCTTTGCGCCAGTTTATCTCATCTGTTTTCACCATTCATATAGGCCTGCCCAGTCGTTGGTAACTAGGAATGACATCACACGTCAGCTACAATCATATCCACACCCTGCCATTACCTATCTTACAGAAAAACCCGTAACAAGACTTAAAGCGTTTAAAAAAGGCAATGTCCTAACTTTTATTTTCCACTTCACTCTCTCCTGTTACTAAACAGTCATAATGAACAGAACTGATGATAATTAAGCCCAAGGGTTATACGTTAAGTTTTAGCCCCGCTATAGAGAAAAATTAATTAAGTTTAAAAACGATTTTAGTGACTCACTCATCTCAAGATTGTCAGCTATTTCTTTTACTAAAGAAACCTTTAACCCTGTGAAAATGTTCTATGACTATTAAAAAAATTATGATGTTTTAACAATTTTTAAACAATATTCTTGTGTTTGTCAGTTTACCCACAAGTTTCATCATGCCTTGCAAATATGTGTTTTATTCTTGCTTGATGCATTATAACTATTAGTCTTTTATTTCAGGATATGCATTTCAGAAGACACATCAGGAAATACTACAGCCTCATCTTTACTTTTTATACAAATTATTATATAAACCTGTTACACTGTCTCCAACGTTAAACTAAATACTGATGGAGCTGACTCAATCAAATAAATTGAGCACCACAAAAAGGAAAAGCAAATGTAATATAAAATAACAATCTTAAATTATTACTGAAATTAATAAAAAATAAAATCAAGGATTAATTAAGCTAAAAAATAATTTGCAGGCAGCTATTGTGCCAAAGTAAGGCAATATGTATGACATTTACACAAGGCTCGCAAAAACCTTTTTAATTAAAATTATACTCAAGAAAAGAAATACTGATAAAAAAGAAGCAGGTATAGAAAATTAATGTATGTTCTCTAGGTTCTCATTCCTGAACGTTTACAGCCTTTTCCCCCACCCATTTAGAACACCTACAGTACCATTTACCATTATGAAACTGGCTGCAAACTGAAGCTCAGAAATACCACTGGTTCACGTAAGTGTCTTTTTAGTCAGTAGGAGAAACCGTGTTAGATAGCAGCAACCACTGAACCACAGTCACAAGACCTTAGGGTCAGTGCTAAATTGGCTTGACAAATAAAAAAGCAGACAATAACTTGATTAACACGCTCTGGCCAAACTAATAGGAACTGTTATTTGCCTTTCTGGCCTTGGTTTCCACTATTTTGGCCTCTCCTTCTACTGATGCTTCCTCCTTTGCTCCAGGTCTGAGCTGGCATCCTACCCTCAGCTCAGACAACACGTGTTCTACTCCCTACCTTTCGTTACTGCTGCCTGAATTTCAAAGTCACATCTCTGATTTTTCTTCTCTCTTCTCTCCTCTGTCTACCCTTCTACTACTGTTTATACATAATATGGGCCAGGTCTTTTATCCTCCAGTTTTCACTTTTTTGGCCCCTGCTGCTTCTGACATCATCTCTTTGACCCCAGGACTGGCCGGCGTCCTACCCTTCGCTCAGTCACCAAGTGTCCTACAATCTCTCTGCTTCTTCATGTCCCCTGGCATTCAATACAGCTCAGTGTCTCTCCCTTCCTAAGACTGGATATCCTACCTAAGCCCCAACAATGTTGCCTGTATTTTTGTCTTTTCCTCCTTGCCTGCTGGCCTGCTGGCAGTGCACTTGGTGTTGTGTCTGTCTCTGACTTGTTGTCCCTTTTTCAAGAATGGCATGACTAAATGCACATCATTCTGGACTTATTTTTTATTTTTGTTAAAGACAAAGTATTCCTAATGGGAAGCCTTGGACACTGAACCTGGTGTCAGGTCTCTCTCCTTCAGCATTCGTTCTTCTCAATCTCATTTTTCAAAACCTTTTCGCCCCCATTGAACAGCTAAGACTAAAGTAGAGCAGAAACAAATCCCTTCTCCTTTGGCTCCAACTACTGTTGCTACCTCCTGAGCTCACCCGGTGGGCAACCTGTGACCCTTATTCTCTTCACTGACCCCTGGCATCCAACATGACTTATGGCAATGTCCACCTATCCCTAAATCTCAAATTTCATTTTCTGCTCAAAACCCTCAAGCTTTCCTTATACCTCAACACACTTCAAAACCCAAATATACTGTATATGACCTATCTTCCTCAATGTATAATCTAATATTTATAACCTCCCCAGCACTGGGACATGCAGGGTCCTACCTCCAGCTCACTCAACAAGCCTCCTATAATGTCTCCTCTTTACATCCTCTGGCATCCAACACTGCTTAATGGGAGTCCCTATTCCCCAGACCCCACTACCTTGTCCAGTACAACTCTTCTAATCCCAATTACCCCAATGCCCTGATTTATCTCTTGACCTAACTCTTTATCTCTTCCATGTCAACTGCTAAAATCTTCAATTTGCTAAATTCGGGTCAACAGACCGCTTATTCATGGCTGAAGTCGGCAATGGTTTGTTTTTTTCACCCCTACAGTATGTTTCAACATATCATGCCTCTGAACCACCATCTTAGTATCTCTTTGGTTGATGCTGCAAGGGAAAATTTTACTTTGCAGTCAGGATACCTTTTGCATTACTAATGGATTTTCACTGCAAACCTTGACCTGGCTTCATGTATATATAACAATAGAAAATGGAGGCAGTAATGAAGCAGGACAGATGGCAGATCTTTATTCATCATGGTGCTTTTAATGAAAAAAGTCTTTGCCTTTAACCTGGGAGATGGTGGAAACAAGTGAAACAAACTTCAGTCCAAGAGCAAATTTTTCAAAGAAGGTATACCACTGTACTACTGCAAGGGAAGAGAACAGAAATCTACTAGCACAAGTACGAGCAAAATAAAACAAATAGACAAAAAGAGAGACTTTTAAAGGAAAGCTTGCAAAGATACCAGCAGCAGGTGCAGCAGCAAGATGAGTTCCTGCAGGCTCTGTCATGAGTTGCAACACTTCTCCTTGCTGTGTCTCCTACTAAAACACAGCCCCCACAATGTCACAATAGCGCATGCTATTGATAATATACTGTCATGTTTTGCACAAGGTTGCACTCCACCTGCTTTCAACAAAGCCATACAGTTTAGCATGCCAGCCAAGGGAGGCATTAGCCCCCCTGTTCTCTAATTGTTCTCTGGCCCAAAGCCCCAAGCTTTCAGTCACTTAGAACAACAAGGAACAGCAATGTTGATTCCAGCAGAGCAGCTATTACGGGCTCATTCATGGCTTTACAATGGAGGATGCTGAAACCGCAATTGTTTTTTAGCAGAAAAATTGTGCTAATAGGTATATCTACAGATATGTTAATTGGATAAACATTGCTGCCATGTTGTGTACCTAAATAAGGTCAAATCCTGATTCATCTCTCCTTTTAAAGTCATTGTGTATCGACATGCAGAAATGGGAAAGAGACAGGATTCCAAATAACTTCTGCTGATAAATACAAAGCCAATTACCTTTTACAAAAAAACAGTACTCTTTTAGCATATTATTGTTAATAACATACGCTTAATTATTGTCCCTAACACAGGAAACTTTATATACGTCTATTGGCAGTGTCTCATGAAAGAACAAGGAAAATCTGCTCATGGGATATACACAAGACTCCCTTCTGTGGCAGCTCAAGGCAAAGTGTGCAGATTTCTAATCCAAATCATTTTTCACAATACATCCTGAAGTAGAGTCTCTGTCTCTACTTATCTGTTGTGTCCTTTTTCCACTTTACAATTATTCTGTTGTATTCATCTATATCTAACTGTCTCTCCATCTTCATTCCATGCTGGGACTCATAACCTGTCTTTAAGAATACCCCTCTCCGTATTCTGCATTACTATTTCTGTATTATTAAAGCCTGGGTACACAGCACAGTAGAGAAAAGGACCCAGCTGCATGGAATAAACATTGCAGCCCAGACATGCACGACACAAAGTAACTGGCTTGCACTACAGTGGCCTAAATGGATTCTGTTGGAAAACTTCTGGTGAGCAGAGCAATGTAGCAGAGTTGCTGAACTTCAACAATTAACGCAATTACGAGGGACAAGCACTAAGAGCTGTCTAGCCAGGCTGCCCATGGGACATGTGGCCCTTGCAGATAGGTGCCCTTTGAAATCCCCACTTGCCAAGTGCAGCGTTGTTGTCTGAGGGCTCTAGTTATTTAAAGTGACACTTTAGGGGCAATTTCCATGAACTTTGAAAGAGGGGATCACACCAAATTAGGCAAGAGAAGGAGTCTCACCAAAAATAGGCCAATATTTGAAAAAATCACACCTAATCAGCTGATTCAGGGAGTCTTGGTAGCACGCTGGGCGTCTTGAGGATAATTTGCTAACTAAGTCTAACCCAAAGCAGGGAGATCTTGTTAGTCAGGAAAATCATTTTCCTTCTCCCCCTAAGCTACTGAACTGTACACTGACCATACCCTATAGCAATGCTTGCCAAAGAAAGGCACACATGCACAAAAAAATAACAAAATCTATGTGAATTGTAGTCCAAACATTTTTTTCATATTAGTCTTTTTTTCCTGTCTTTCCTGTAGGGATTTAAACACATCATTTTAATTTTTAGTCTTCAGGTTGCTAATATCCAAATGTAGAACTTACCTCAAATATCAGCTACATGGTGGGCTATATTGTAAGTTGCATGCATAAATAAATGTACTTGCTTGTAAATGTATTTTAGGCATTTTTTCACTTTGCACTTATGCTTCACATGAGTTTGAAAGTCATATAGTACATATAGATATATCTTGCAGGTGCAATCTTACACATTCCACTTCTTGCTTCAGACAATAATCTCACAGTGTAAAAAAGCAGCAAAAAGCAGCCCATAGGTAAAGGATTTCTGTGACAAATGTGCATGTTTCAGAACAGACTTGATTCAAGGAGCTAAACAGACTGGTGTCTTTATCTAAATGAGAAACAAATGTTGCTCAAACCAGTTAGATACCATGGCTGTGAAAAGTATGAAGAGTGACCTAGTATAATACATTCCATTTGTCAGGCCACTTTATGTCATCTAACATTTTTGGAAAACTGAGGTTTTACTACAGAGCATTACCCTTCATCGCAAAGACATTTCAGAGAATGACAAACTCCATTGCCGTTTCTGATATTAAACAAAGCTAACAGATGACATGTGGACATAATTGGGACCATACTGCTTTTTTAAATATCTCATCTTGCAAAACGATTTGAGAAGAGGTTGTAAATGGGTCCCAGGGGACTACAGCATTGTGTTACTTCTCTTTCCTTTTGTCATTCTTGTGGATTTAAAGTTACTTCGACTGACAGACAAGTCCTTCATTTTCCTGTACTCCGTATAAATTAATTCAAGAGATGCATTCCTAGGTGACAAAGAGTTTACTTTTTTATCTCTTGAATTCTAATTGGAAAAAGCAGTTTCTCCATAAACCCAGAGCACCTGACACAGTTATGATCATGGATAGCCCAGACATCCCTGTCATACAGTACCTCTCAACTCCTTTCCCAAATCTCTCCATAAAGTAAATTCCATATAGCTACTGCTTCAGTGGTGCAGGCACAAACGGCAGAATTGAAGGTAAATCATCTGCGACAGTGTTCTTGCTTTGATGACATTACTACATGAGCTAAAGCCCCTATAAATTCTGTGATGGTCAGGAACACACAGATCTCTTATTAAATCTCTGTGGCCTCTATATTGATCAAAACACAGAGTAAACACTGCCTATGAGTGACAGCATAATAAAACAAATCCAATCCACTGAATAATACTTCTTTATTTTTAAGTGTAAGAGTTTATAATTAAGTTGTTCCTTTTTTATTTTCCTATGCCCCGGTGAAAGACAAACGTACAAGTACCACAGTAAGCAATTACCATTGTCGGGGGCCAACCCATATGAGCTGTCAAGCAAAGTTTTGTGCAGTTAGTCTCACACCATCAATGAACCTCAGAATCTCCATATGCATCTATAGTTTTCATATGGAATCACCAATTGTTCCTCTTCTTATTTTTCTCCCAAACTTCAGTCATCAGTTGTTAACTGATTCAGCTCATCTCTTCATGTCTTGCACCAGCATGAAGGGAATGCAGGTGGATGCTTGTTACCACAACATATGCTTTTCATTTGTCATTTTGCACACTGTGCATCCCAAAGTACCTTATGGGTGAGTTGGCATTGACTGGAGAAGAGATGCAGCTGCCGCCAACAATAGATCAGTCTCAAGTCACTGCCAGGCAGGATATAAACGATACAGTGGCTGACTCAAGCTCACCCAACACTGGCAGGACATGGCCCATTGTGTACCACCTCCTGCAGAACCTCAGTCATGTCCTCCTAATGGGTGTAGCCCAGGCTCAAGACAGCTCTGTCCAGACTGCAGCCTCTGAACAAGCTCCAACCATGTCACTTGTAAAAAAATCTTTTGTGCAAACTTTAAATGTAAAAATGGCCATCAGATTTGTACTCATTCTTCGTTTTTGTATGTGTTTTACTTTAAAGAAAGGAATTTGGGTGAATTTTATAGTTACACTTGGTATGTTTAATGCTGTATTCTATTCAGTCAAAAGATGTCACAGCTGAATTTACTCAACTATGGATTTAGTTTGTGATGTATTAAGAAGTACAAGAAACATGTTTATCTAAGGAGTTTAAATTGCTCTTTGAAATTACTCTTTGGAACCCATGGCATCTGGATACACAAAGAAGGCCAAAATGTATGTCAATGGGTTTCTCAGATTGACACATGCTTGCAGCACAGGTTCAGCACTGCAGCCAAGACACTGGTAATTTGAGCCTGAGTCACGTCACTAGCCTCCTAGGTAGGGATTCACCAAACAGTGGCACACAAAGGGCAGGGCTGTGACTGGTCAGCCAGGGTCCTCTTGACATGCCAGCTGCCTGCAAACTTATAGTGATGCCAGTGAGAGATGAGCTTGTCCCCCAGCCAGTGCTAACCCCACTGTTTTACAGGGTGCAGTAAAAACTGAAACGTGCCAAATGAGAAATGAAATGTGCATGTTTACAGTACATACTTCATTCTCTCCTGAGAGAATGACACAATTCACACTTGTCTGAAAGAGTCAAGTCTTAAATAACGGAATATCAATTATTTTAATAATAATAGTACACACGAAAACTGACAATTATAAAAAATATTTAAAACCAAAATGACTGACTTTGCAATCATTACCTTTTGCCAGTACATTAGTATATTATTTCCCCAGAAGCTCTGCTGACTGTTGAAAGCACATTATCTCAGTATGGTGGTCTGATTCTAATACCCAAGAAACCTTAAACAGTTGCCCACAGACAAGAAGGCCTGTCTCATGCAAAATGATGAACCCTGCTCTTTAGCATGTGCTAAAACACACTGACTTGCATTCTAGGACAAGAGGTATATCTCTGTACATGAACAATTATAACCTCTGTTCCAACACTCTATTATAGTCAAGGGTTACTTCTGATTCGGATTTTTAAAGAGTGTCCATTTCATACCCAGGAATACTAAACCGAATAATGAAATGTAATTAACGACCTTTCTTTAATTAAGCACTGTAATAAAAAACACTTTCTTACAAAGCAAAATAGCTTATTACAATATAACAATAACAATAGGAGCATTCCATTTACCTTTGAGTGGTATGCTCAAACATTTAAATGAAGATTTTCATTTTAAAACAAAATTGAAGCATAAAAATTACATAATGATGCACTGTATGCTAAGATAATATGCATCTCTCATGATACAAGAGTACCTTCTCGTAAGCTCTTTGGGTAGCAGAAGCACAGATACTTCACTCTGCTGTTCTCTCAACTGCCCATAGAGCTGAGAGAGAAGACACTCTTCTCCAGTGAGGGACAACTCTGTGCTACATACTGACTTATATCACAGGGCTATATATCGCAAGGGCTCTTCTACTGTGTGACACCGGACTGTGAGAGAAGATGGGATGAAATGGAGAGCTCATCCCATGAAGTTTCCCTCCCACTCAATTACTGACCTTGACAACTTGCCATTGTCTGTGCAGCCGTATCATTAGTGTCACTTATGAACTACCACTGCATTTATATATAGCACAATCCCACAGCCAGCCCCAGCCACAGAGCCTTTTTATACTGACACACACACACACAAATCGAAGGCCCTATAGAACGAGAATTCTTCGTCAGTGAAGCAAACAAATAATAAAAACAATAATAATCGCTTCATATGGTAAGCACAGAGACAGAGATGGAAATGCAGGAGCTGAGAATGAAATGATACTACCTAGATATTTTCTAATATTTACTTGAAGTGATTGAAAAAAACAAAATGGCACAGTGCATCATTTTCTGTTTGCATGCACATAGTTTTACTGCAATACCAGCAGAGGATTTAGAAACAACATTATTATTCAGTAAAACAGTATTTTACTGAACATTGAACACTGATGAAGATGGCTAAAGATTTCTATTGGGAAACCTTTTTTATGTGTGTCTATGTGTTTCAGACACATGTGTTTCTATGTGTCTGAAAGGGCACTCCACCTGTATATTCACATACATGTGTGTAAACTGTACAGTATATACAATACATGCATTATACCAAGAGACACTGTAGTTATGCTGCCGGAGACTGGCTTTTATCTCACTCTACAATGTATCTCACTGACTGTCAAGTGACCAGTTATAGATGTGCTACTGCATACAAAAACACAGAAACAGATACCTAAACACACGGTAATATATGTATAATCCGATAAAAAGCACAGTCTTACAATCTGAGTTCACACAATAAATCCTGGTCCTCAGCTATTGTTAATACATTGATGTTACTAGCAATGCAGTGCAACTTCAGCAAGGACACCGACTTCAAACATATGGAATCACAGGGCAAGTATTCAGAATCCAAAGGAAGGCTCTTTAACTACAGAAATAGAGAAAAATGAGACAAGGGAAAACAGAAAGCGATTTCCTGCACTGCATAGCTAGGAGTCTTTATGCACCATGTAAGAAAATCCTTGATTATACTCTTAGTGTTTGCCTCAGTTTTAGATGGTTACATAATGCTTGCTAATGTGATTTCTTAGCACTTAATAGAAACCTTTGTCTTCAAAATAGTAAAGCTTTTGTTTTCCTTTGGTGCAAAACACACAGAAAAATGGAATGTGGCTATAAGTGAGCAATGGACAAATTCTAAAAAATGGTCTTAAGAAATAAAAATAATACATAAAATCAGTGAAGACGTGCAGTGAAAAAACTGTGCAGGTGTTAAACTGAATGACAAATTTAGTCACTGATGCGATTTTCTTTTAAACATGATGGAGGTACATTACTTTGTGTGGAAAGTTATTTTTAGCCATACATATTGATATACCTACATGCATTAATATACCATATTTTACCATCAGTCTCCGAACCGTTCTTCTCAGAACAGCGATGTTGAATTGTAATTTAAGTCAACAGCTAAGAATTACTGCTTGTAGAAGCAAAACCAGCGGGAGGAAGCATTGAGAGGCTCGTCTCTGAACTCTGCTGAAGGAGCCTTCAAATGAATATTTTAAATCTCCATATGAATATTTTAAGCATGACAACCGCATGTAAACACACAGCCAAAGTGCTCAAATCCACTCAAGAAAGACTATTAAGTCATCAGCCAGCTTCTGACAGAATCCTCTGAATATGGCAACAGTGTGAAGTCAAGAGACAGTTGGAATCATTTCAAGACTGCTAATTTAACTTGTCTTAAACCCAACCAATGCGCAATGTGTCATCATCAATGTCATCTCCCCGCAGTCTGAAAAGCCTGCAACCTTACGCAGAGAGGTCCATGGCAGCCGCCCTGCTTGTCTACTGGTTGAAAATCTAATTGGTTCGGCTGACAGGCTTGGGAATTGGTAGAAAAGGCTGCTCAGTTCATCTCAGAGGATGCAACACGCAGCTCGGGATCCATCTCTGAGCTTTGCTCTCAGCCTGTCGGAGAGGGGCTCCGACGCTGATGTGTGCCGGCTCTTCTGCTCCAGCAAACTGCGACTTTCCACAAGTCAGATTCAATAAAGTTTGTCACTCAATAATCTGAGTGCCACCTTGGAAAAAAAAAAAACACTGTTATCTTTGATCAATAGCCCACTTGTGAAGGTGACCTGCTGTAGCTGCGATTAGAACACACCTGCCTCTTTAAATGTATTTCTCTTCCTGCTATACTGTCAGATGCCTTTCACCTTAAAAAAAGAGAGAATGTTGGAGTGAAAACAAAACCTTTTACAAAGCAGAGCCTCTGTTTCAATAGTGGATAGCTATTCCATAAGCCCAGTTTCATTATCTGAGCTGCTGCTTGCTTGGCTGCTGTGTGCTGTAAGTTCTCTCCCCTTTACATTTGTTTTTTATTATTTCAGCTATACGCCAACTCTTTATGCAATAACCTTGGAGAGATGTACCACTTTGCACAACAGGACAGTTGGACTGTAACTGAGAAATGTGTCTATTTGTAAAGGGAGGCTTTTTTTCTCGTTTTTTATTATGCTGCAACTTCATTACAAAAATTATACAATACTATATTCATTTTCTTGGAATGGAAGGTTAGCATTAAAGCTAATAGAGTGTCACTGCATTGTGCAGAGTGGGCGGCATTTAATGAAAATTGTGTGCTAATTTAGAATTGTATCCAGTCTATTATAATATAGATTTTGACATAAAGCAGGGCTTAGCACCTGTGACTTCATTTAAAGTCACATAGTATAATAACTTGACACCACAGATCAGAACTGGGACTGCTTCCCTTTCACTTGCCACATGTTTTGTACTGTTCTTGGGTGGAGGGTACTTACAATTTGATTGGCTACTTCAGACATATTTTCTCTTGACTAAACCGATGCTCCAAGACTCATTCCATCCCTGGTTAGGGCTCTAGACTCCCAGCTGAAAGGCTGTGGCTTCAGATTCCAGGTGTGATACTGCCTTTGCTCCCTCAAGCTCTGCACTTGTTTTCCAAATTCCTTCAGTAATTTGACAACATGTACTGCATAAACGGGTCTAAAGATGTATTGGTTTTGAAAAAAGATTCAGCAATTTAAACTAATAAATAAGATGATTGATCATCATCATGTGACTCTACTTCTAGGAACTTTCTAAACAAACAAGTAACCAAGTCATGTGGCAATTATCGATTTTGCTCCAAGCGTTATGTTCTATAAAAAACTGTTCTTTACAGCCAATACTACAGAAATGACCACATTTTTATCAACTTTATCACCATTGTAGGTCTTCCAATGCAAAGTCCCGAACCACAGCTCACGTCACTAGTCATTTGCACACCAGATTACCGCCTTGCCTGCAGTTAATGTGACTGAAACAGATGCAAGTTAAGTGCTTTATTAAAAGTTTATAAGCAAAATGCGCCACAATGAGAAGATGGCTCCACAGAGTGTGGGTGACAGTGTGGAGACCAGCCTCTAGCAAAATGAGACAAAAGCCAGCTGTTTATAGGCCCCATGAGACCATCTGTGTAGAGACAGAGTAGAGTAAGAAACCCTTTACACAGGAGGGCAGGATTCTGAAATCAATTTGCAAACCTAATGGGAGCCATCATATCTGCCTGATGGGAAGGCACTGCTGCCCACTGCTGTGAACATACAGGGTCTTAATTTCATGATGTAATCCAACAGGCAAAGCCTACCTCTCTAAAAGTCCTAAAACCTGTGCCTAAGGAGAAAGAGCACCCCCTGTTGAGCTAAAAATGCAATTTCTTGTTTTAGGGTCACCTAAAACTCTTTGGGATCCTTTGGGATGAGAAGAGCTATAACATTACTTTATTAACCCTTTACAATTTCTTGCATTAGGAATTATCTTTTCGCATACCCAAGGTTGCTCTCCATGAGACACACAGACAGGGAGAGAGCCTGGGGTCAGAGGGCAGGGTCTGCCATTGTAACAGTATTATTACTACTAGCCAACCCAAACACATTCTCTGGATGTAGGTGTTGGGCACTGAATTGCCAACTGTCCAGAAAGAGCACATCTATAATGACTGTAGCTGATCAAAACATACGAAGATTAACCTGCATACTCAAATTCTACCACCCAGGGCTGGCAATAAGACTCCCATTGTATTCACATGCCAATGGCTCTTGCATGAAAGTCATTGCTAAATTTTGAATATTTCATGCTTTTTAATCTAGAGAGAATTTTGTCATACGTACTTGATTTGTGGGAAAGTACCATTTCTGATGTCTTGGTTCACAGGTTTTTATACCCCACAGCCTCACCAGGAGAGGATAAAGTGTTGTCAGGCTTCTCCAACCCACCCACAGGCCTTTTAAAACATCACAGGTAACACAGGCTCATTCTGGAGGTTCAGCACTGACTGGAGGGGAGGCGCCAGGGAGGCTGTAGAGTTCACTGGAATTGCTAAAAGAGCCCTATTCTAATTTCTCATCTGAAATGTACATAAAAAGACAAAAAAAACATACTTGAGTTTCTGCTGAGCCAGTACCATTTTACCCAAGAGCCAAGAGTTTCCACAAGTTGAAATAGATAATAATAAATGCTTTAATAAGCATTAATCCCACCCCTTGACACAAGTGGAAAGTTGCTGTTTTATTTTTCTTTTAATGGACACAAACAACTAGCTGAAGGTAAAAGGGTTGCAAAGTGACCTATCCAGGTCCTAGTGCGTTCTGCTTCAGCACTGTGGATGTTTTGATAATAGCGCCTTGCCTTGATGAATATATATGTTCAGTGAGAAGCTGGATTCTCAGTTCTTTTGAAGGCCAACAGGAAAAGTTTCCTTTATGCTAATTTAAATGGTGCGATACTGCTTTTGATACCATAAAGTTATATTCTTATTTACCTTGGAATAGTCCTTGGTAGTGAAGTGTCTTGAATGAATATTTCAAGGCCATTCTTGACATAATTGCTTTCTTGGTGCATGCATTACATAAAGAGGAAACACACTCCAATGAGACATGTAGTACCTAGGACTTACTCTGATTGTGTTAACTATGAAAAAGCCCTTGCAAAATGTCTGTGAGTTTTTTTTTCTTTGTATCTTGTTTTCTTAATTGTTTAGAGGGTTTTCTTTTAAGAGCCCCAATTAAAAGCTACTTCACTTTTGTATATTTGTTTTTTTACAATAGTGTCTTCAGACTCCACGGTAAATTTTCAGATTCTCATTCGCAGTTCCCATGGTCATAATTCATAAAGGAGTTATAATCCTTCACAAATTGCATAGGAGTTTACAGGGTTTTCAATGGTATTGGGCACAAGAAAGCCCAATTACAGGTGGAATTCAAACCTAGTCAGTTGGTAACATTTCTAATCATTCACTGGGTTTGTACAACGTTTCTGCCCAGTAGGAAGATAAAGAGAGCACTTATCAGATGTAACAGATGAAAACACACCATTCACAGTATGTTATTCTCTTCATAACGGTGAACAAATAATTTCAGGAGCAAATGTATGTAGTAAAAACTGTCATCTCAGAATGCCGGAATCTCACTTCTTCTTGTACTTCTAGTTTATTGCAGTTTGATATGTATACATAAAAAACAACAAAAGGCTCCCACATAATGCTATGTATACATGCCTCCCCATGTATACATAGGATGTGTATACAGTACATTAAATATAATTTAACAATGTATATAATAATTACATTTATCGGATAAAATAATGGTGTGCCTACATTAATAAAAACAATAATGTGGAAACCTCATATAATCAAGTGACTGTGAAATATGTCTATGACTATGAGTTTCAAGCCAAAAAATGTCACTGTTAATGCGCAGTGAGAAGGGGCAGCTTGCTGGGGTTTCAGCCTGAGTGGCTGTTTGTGTGCTGAAGCAGGGCTCTGGTGCTTTCGCAGGATAGTATTCATCTTGCATAATGATAGGAAGTCCTCCGACGCCAAGCAGGGTCAGGGGAACGCGTAATCACGGCTTCCAGCGAGCTAGGTGTGAGCAAAGAGGTCCGGGTCAACAGGCAAGCAGCCAATAATTTGCCCAACAACACCAAATTTCATCTGTCTACAGCCTCTATCTACTGATTATGCGATCAATACACCTCGGATGACAGGAGCTAACAATTGACCAGGGCAGATCAATGCCAACTAATAAGCATTTCACAAAAAAAAACAGAGAAAAAAAAGTTTGATACAATTCAGCAGCCCGAGTAAATGGTGTTTCAATTGAAGCTGCATTCATGGTGTTAGTGCTATGATTGGGCTGTTATTACAGGTTTAATGTTAGGCAATCAAGCTATAGTGGTCTAGATATCAACAAACAGCCTAAACCCAACACATCAAATTGTCTTCTTTCTTTTGATACCTTCTGCTTTGACATTCCTTACGCAGCCAGTCTCAAATGAACAATACGTAAACAATTCAGCGAAGAATGTGGTATTTAAAACCCGAGGGGAGAAGAGAAAGTAATAGAAACAAAAACAGAATGCACGCAACCAGGAAGATAAATTGATCCATGCTTGTTGCTTTTTTCCCCAGTTTTTTTTTTCTTTCATTCTTATCCCCTCTTTAATGCATCTACAACAACATGGAAGCCCGCTCGCAGGATAATAACACAGTCAGGATTGCCTTGGCAGCATTGCGTGATTTGATTTTGCGTAAATTACCATGTTTTTACCAGTGTCATTTTCTTTTTCTCAGATTACCTTTCCCATCGCCCTCCGGATCATACAATGGGAAGTGCTCCATGGATACTGATTGCCCGTTGAGGCTCTCGCTGGCGTCAACACATCCAGAGGTGTTAAACGCAGCACTTTTATTATATGTTATTATGTCTGGATTGCAAAAAGCTTGTATGTGAATGAGGATACAGTTCCGTAGAAAGCCACCCGCCTACATTGCACATTAATAGTGGGAACATCTGAAATTGCAAGGGGCTCCACTAAGTCACAACCCCACATAGTACAGAAGGGATCATATCAGCTCAAAGCCTTCATAAATTTTTCTTCTGATATAACCCTCAGCAATTCAGTCAGTGAAATTTGCTGGTTTCTAAAAACGTATTGGTTCTGAAGTCTCCCTCATATTTATTTATTTTTAATATTGCCCATCACCTGCCTTTGGAGTCTCCAGTCAAAACTGGAGACCTCTACCTCAAGATCTTGGTTACTTTATGTAAGCATCTATTTAAACACACAATGGGTATAGGATTTATTAGTCATTTTGGATACAGGATTTGCATTAACTTTGTGCTTCCTGAGAATCTGGGTAGTACTCAGTGTTTCGGTACTAGAAAGACCACACTATGCAGGCCAGGCCTGAGACAGGTAGGCCTGAAAATCATTTGCTCTTCTATTGCTCTTCTTTCATAATTCCTAAATAAAAGTCACTGCTTATCATTACTTTACCAGTTTGACCAGGTTTTTGCTTTTAAACAGTACCTTGTTAACCTTGATCATGTATTATTTTTTCCCTTTTGTACTAAAAAATAAAAAATACTATTTGATGTATAGGAATCTCTTTTTGGTTATTGGCCTTTACGAGAGGTATTGACAAAAGTGTTTTTTTTTCCTGTTGCTATTTGCATTCTTTGTTGTGCAAAAACAATTTCCTGTAAACTGTACTTGTCAACATTCAAAGGAACAAGTGAAGGGTTAAGTGGATTCTACTCGGTGCTCTGCTGTCTCTGATGTCCCCAAGCTCTTGTTGTCACTTAGACCTACGGATTGTTTAAAAATGTAAACAGCTCATGGCTTTGGAATTAACATTTTTATAGTCATGGCCTCACCACCTGGCTCTGTGAGATGAAGAAAGGAGCAGAGTTTTTTCCCTGAGTAGTGAGAGAGGAACTTTGGGAGACTTTGTGGAAATAACTCCAATTATACAGCCCAGCAGCTCTGTGACAGCAGCCCAGGCTAGAAAAATGACTGGAGTGGTATCTACATTTAGAGGCAATTTATTCTCCACTCGCCCTGCGCTTCATTGTCACCATGGAAGGAAGCTAGACATGGCACCACGAGGAAATTGGTGCTGTGAAAAGCAAGCACCCTGCCATGTGTCACTTAAAATATCACTTACTGTATTTTTAAAAACTGTATTAAATTTGAGAAAGCTCCCTGAGCTTTTTTTCATTATTATTATTCCACACTATTGGAGAAGTAACAAAGAAAACAAGTTGCTTTTTAAAGAGACAGAAAACACATGCCAGTGAAATACTAATATCACACCTATTCACAAACAGAGGACTGCACAATCACAGCACAACACCCTCCACTGCCTTCACAGTAGCTGTGTCTTATATTTTGTTGGTGCATTTAAAAAGACCTTCAATATTTCTGCACATTAATACTTTAATACAATCAGACTCACCTGAAGAGGGCAACAAAGTGGTCAACCTGTGAATTAGTTCATTCAGGGTGAAGGTCCTACTGTCTGAACTTCTTCAAATAATGCTGACTATAGGATTGTCCAAGCAGCAATGCACAACTCACCAACTGATGCTGGCTTTGGGTGGGCTTGAGTTGACTAGAGTCTCCTTGCAAGGCTGATGATCCATGTGATATCTCTATGAGTCTGAATTACTTTTTTCAGTGAGAGTGTATCACTCCTCCATCTGATGCGGACTCAGCTGTGTGTATGGTGTGAAACATGGTTCAAGCTGTTGCACTGTCCTGGTAGAAAGACTATCATGGTAAAGCTGAGTTGGTTAAAAATGGATAATACCAGCTTGATAACGGTTAAACAAAGAAAAACAGAACATTCTGTACAGTATACAGATTATGAAACTTATGGCTAACGTGTGAGATACCACATTTTTACAGAAAAAATATTTATAGGTACAGCAGTCAATAATTCCTGCAACACTGTTTAGGCAGGGGACAGAAAAATCTACACACTCATTACTTTTATTTTTAATACACCTCCATTTAACCAGCTAAGCACCCAGTAAGAGAGACCGCTGTAGAATCTGGATATACAGTAGAATGTACATTATAGGACAGAAGTGGACAGAAGAAATTTTGTTGCAAACTATGTGCACAAACATCTCACTAATACTTGGAACAGCAATTAAGGAGCTTACAGTACCAAGACCTATTGTATTGCTGTTGTATTTATCTACCCCTGCAGTGCAGTTTTGTGTTGCCTTGCAAACTAAAGGAATGAGGCACAACATTGAGTACAGTATACTTAGAGGACCTGATTTAGCAGCAGGAGTATTTGCACTTTAGTTAAAGGAATTTCTCAATTAGAATTCTGGTAAATTGTATCCCTGAACAGCATCTTTACACTTGAATGGAAGAGACAGGGGTATTTCTTGCAGGAGAAGACCCAGTACAAATATACTGTACATTCTAATCCATCGCCAAACAGATGCAGTATGCTCTACAGTGACATCATCATGCACAAGTGGCATAAAGAATATAAAAAAGCATACTGATGTAAAATTAAAGGTGCATGCATTTTATTGTGATGGTATGACTGCAAGTTTAAACTATTTACTTTGGCTTGTTAGTGTTGGTGATGTTTTTGTTCTTCAAATTCAAATGTCAAAATGAATTATGGGATGGCAAAAATGTGACAACAGTAGTAATTTTCTCCAGTCATACTGGAATACTTGTTTTACACTTGTGACTGACTGTCACAATATAACCTCAGTTTCGTAGTGGGCAAGAGGATACTTTCTGGAATATGTCTAGTAGCATTTGCCCAATAAAAGGATACTGGAATGCATCATCATGTCTTCTTGTTTGGAATATGTGTTCTAGAAGTAGGACATGTATTGCCTGATCCATCAGGTTAGGGAGTCTCTCATCTCTACTAATAGTAAGGGATGTTCTCTTTGCTGTACCTTCCAAGGAGTCATATCCTTGTCTTTCAGCACATCCGTCTTCCTCTGTTGCTCTGCTTCATGCTGCTACCCACCTCAGCCAACACCCTGCCCAGAACCATTTACATCAAAATCCACCTTCTCTTTTCTCCCCCTCTCAAGACAGACCCCAGTTTTGTTATTCAGTGGCAATCTTTCTGATTGACAGGTAAGTGCTCGGTGCTGAAATTGGACCCACACAAGAGCTTTGCATTTCATTTGCTCCATTTCACAGCAATATGAATTGCTGGGCATTCTCTGAGACATCCCTCTATTTGTTTCAAATATTTGACACAAGAAAAAAAAACAAATGACTCCACACCTGACATTTGTGTAACAAATTCCCCAGCCTTAAGAACAAGACCTGATTATATACTATTATATCTGTGAGTAACACAACCTTTTAGCCTAGTCCGGCCAGCAGCTGAGATTGTATAAGCAAGCAAATGTCATAGAAACTGTGAATGACAACTCCAACACATACTAAAACATCACGACAAGCAGAGCAGAGATTTGCAAAAGTCTGCATCAGCATTACAACTCATACAGTATATTTACTACATATCCAGATCATGGAGGAATGGTGCTCTGGGAGAATTTAGAATTTGGTAAAAATGGTAAATAAAACTTAGACCTAAGAGAACAGGGAAATTGTTTGTGCTATTATCTGACAAATTAAGGAGTTGACAGTATCCTGACATATTCAAGCTAATGTGAACTTCACAGCTGTTTGTGTGGGGACTGAAAGTCTCTTTAAATGGAAATTACATTCCATTGCAAAATTATTTCTTGGATTCAATGCCTGTGTTTTCATACCAAGGGCCAGAAGGCAAATTGACTTTTTCAATATTCAGTAAGGTTTAAGAGGCAAGTGACAAACCTTAATATGATCATCTGTGGCACACAATCTGCAAACTCCAAAATCATTTTAATAGACTTCTTGACCTTTTAACCTTAGCAAAGTTCTATAGAAAGGGGGCCTTGAAAAGCATGTTACATCTAAAAGCATGTCTCACATTATGCTAACAGGGATAGATATATATAACCACTACATATTGAAACTTTAGCCCAGTGACTATTCTGGGTGCTGGAAACTGCTGTTCATCTCTATGTACTGTACACATCTGAACCTGAAATGGAACATGCAGCCTGATACACTTACAGAGCAGATTACACCATAGTATACAAGCAAAACAAAAAGTGTTTTTTACATTTCCATTTCCAGGCACAACACAGCCACATAACAACTGCATTGCTAGGATATCTGTCTCCGTTCCTCACCATCATATATGGTGATCAAGTGATGATCAGATCATTATCAGATCTCACCATCATATTTTATGATATGTTGGGAAACTTATTGATGTAAGTCTTATTGTTCTGCCAGTTTCGCTTTTGCTTGGTAACCTGAACTCATTCATAAAGTTCTATTCATACTAAACACATATAATGTATAAGCAAACAGCCTAGAAATGGGAACATAAAACCATGACATTAAAGAAGTAGGCCTATGCCAACTACCTGGATCAGAAGGTCTGCCCTCTGTACTTCTCACAGAAAAACAAAGATAAGTTCCAGAATTTCAAAGGCACCTCATGAGGCAGTGTGGCAGAAAGTATTTATTATCAGGAACCAGTCTCACTGAGGCTCAGGTTTGTTAACCCCCTTAATAAAAACAGCAGTTTTCTCAGTCAGACACAGTGCTGGGATTCAGGTACTGCTTCTCATAAGAAACCTGTATTAAAGATCCTTATGCAAACAACACTTCATTATCTACACTTGGAACTTCACAGGTATACATACAAGTATGGGCATCTATTGCTATATTCTCTATATGTTTTTACACAAACTACTAAGCAAAGAATGACTGGTATCTAATTTTTCTTTGTCTGGCACTACTTTGTTACGTATTATCCTAATCGAAGCCCCCTCATTTCTCTCTCTCTCTCTGGTTTTGTCAGACTGTCTGTGATTTGCATTGGGCACTGCCTTGCCTGTCATTCCCCCCTCGGAAATAAAAGAGCCAAGAATATCCACAAATCACAGAGGAAAAAAAGAACAAATTGACATTTAATTAGGCATAATTTTTCCTTATTTTCCACTCATTACTTTATTTCAGTTGTCACTCTTCACTCTGAGCGGAGGGCAAGAGGTCAGATAAAAAACAGTTTTTTCTGGGATTTTAAGTGGAGCACAGATGTCTTCAAACTGTTTAAAACTGTCATGCAGTGTGACACCTGGACAGTGCACATCTTATTCCTTAACTGCCTCCATTATTTCCTCTGTCATGGTGGAGACACACTCGATGTGTCAATGTCTGCCTAGTGGTCAGCTCTCCTCCCCCTGCCTTCTTCTTTCTGTTATTTTTACCCGAGTTATATTTTTAAGGCAGAAATTCTCTTGGAGACAGAGAAAAAAACCCAAAAGCAACAGTGTAAACAATCCAAACTCTTTTTCCGCTTCGGAGGCAATTTAGCCAACTGCTCTCGGAGAACCTTTAAGGGTTAATAGGTCTGAACTGAAGGCTCCAAAAGAGTATCTGTCAACACGCATACAGTACATCATGTGTCCTTGTGCAGTTGAAAAGGATCTTGTATTAGTGCCCATCAAGGCACTAAATCAAAATCTGCTGAATCCTTTCAATGGTGATTGTCTCCACCATGCAAACACAAGAGAGGCATCTTGACTGTCTGTCCATCTAACAAATCCCACAGCCAGATTTGTTCCTCACAGTTTATCATTTAACAAACTAACCTGTGAGCATTACAGAACGAAATGATAATGACTCATTACTTAAGATCTTTTTATAAGCATGCTGAATGATGTCAATGGGTAGTGTGTGAAAAGCATGCAGCTTCAAGCACGTTAAGGGCCAGAGGACAGCGAGAGGTTCGACCACAGGGCCTTTCCAGTTCTATTAAATTCTGAATCACCTGAGCCCTGGGCCTCTGCACTGGGAGCTATGAGCCTGTTTAGGGCCAATTCACACAAGCCTAACTTAATGCCTTCTGAATAACACCTTATGACTTATGCAGCTAAGGCTTTTAAGCAGCAGATACCTTTTAATTATAGCAGCATGCATGTTTCAGAGACATACATCTCTCCACCTAATTAAGGTACAAAGCCTGCAGTGCCCTGAAACAAATTATGTAGCAACACAGACAAAGTGTAACAGACATTTCCCATATTCACCCTTTACACTTCCTTTGAATTCTGTTTGGTGTTGCCAGCTTACTGCTTATTTGGTTACCACTGTTCTGATGGTTTCTTTTACATACACACTGTTCCAAGGGCTATATCAGCAGCCTTACAAGAGTAGTGTCACCACTTAACTCAACTGCAATAGTTGTTGTTTAGTATTTCAGCTCTAAATGCTTTTTAGCTCTCTGCCTTTCCCTTAACCCTTTCAAAACAGTACTATGATATCTTTGTCTTTTCTAATCATTTCTTATTTATCTGCCAATTAGCCACCCGTTCATTTTTGTATTGCAATTCTGCCAAATGCCTTGTAGTTCACAGGTTTTGTGTAAACACTTCAATTGTGGTGCTCTTTAAGTCCAGGGCCAATGTAATTATTTTGAAAAGTGATGACAAACTGCTTGTACTTTCGATCATGTGTTAGCCCTTAGTAGCACTGCCACTCGGCTCTCCTGTCAAAAGACTTAGCGTGTTCACATAGTGGCAGCCATTATATTCATGTGAAAAAAAAAACTTTAATTCAAAATTTCTGCTTTTCTGAAGTAGACACAAAGAAGTGCAAAACCAAGAAGCTTTAAATAAAAATAAAATGTTACAAAAACTTGAAAATGCCTCTGATCTATCGCAAAAAAACAATAATTCAGAAGGTTTCAAGTATGTAAATGTACCATAATGCCTCCAGTAGGCATTGGCAGGGTATATCTGTGCACTATCCAGCGAGTCAAGTACTGCAGGACTGCACTGAGTTGGAATCTTCAAGGCCCTAATCCTCAGATCAGGCATTTTACTTCTTAAATGGCGTCAGTGCTTCTGGTCCTGACCCATAAGTGGCTTAAGACCTCTCATGTTTCCGGAACAGATTGTGCTTCATGTTTAGCCATCGAGAAAACTACATAAAAGTCAGCAGGTTTGGTTTTTTCCGGGGTCATGAACTTGTGAACTTCTGACCCCAGTGCTTTCCTACCCACCAACGCACTAAAGCACATGCAAATAATAGCTGGGACTATACCACAAATGTTTTCATTTGGACTGGGTTCCCCTATGGCAAAAAAGATTACCGCAATAAGGAATGCAGGTCAGTTCTGTGCAGCGCATGAGCTCTGGAAGGTGGCAGCTGTTTCAGGAGAGGTGGCAACTGGTTCAAGCGATGAAGGCAGTAGGCGATATGGAAGAGGGGTGCCAGATTGCACAGACCATGAGGCACAAGGGGAAGTAAAAGCTGATGACCCTCAATTAGGGAGTAAGGATGGTGTGTCTGAATCTTTTCAACAGGAAAGTGAAACTGAAGGGGCGTGTTTCTTTGTGAGATACCACTGTGGAAGGAGGTAATGTGAAAAACACAGAAACCATCACAGATCACTGATCTCCAATGACTTAACGTGCCCTCTGGCTCACTGCTGGCCCATCATTAATGCTCCGTAAGGGGATAAAAAAGTGCTTCAGCTGTAAAATTGTCTAACTGTAAGAATATGCTCTGATAATAATAATTATCCTTACTTTTAGTGCTTAAAACATTAGCATCCAGGAATTCTTAGATTTACACAAACATGATGCCTGAAAGAACAGCTGCATATCAATATAAAAAGCATTTCCTCTCATAGGGGTTTACTGTACCAATAATATGTAGGTGATACAATACAAGTTGTCATGTTAGACAGGTACTGTAAAACATAGAGACCACAATTATCAGTTCATCAATGAACACACAGCTGTGCATGGTAGAAATATCTTTGTTAAAAAGAATTTGTATCCCATGGGTTTTCCATTTTCTCAGTGCATGTTTATTCACTTACGCTGCTTGCAGCAAGACATAGGCCAGTTTTTGGTATATACTGTACAGTACTTTCAAGAAAACAATTTTTAATTCATAAAGCACCTTTTCATGGCAAGCAACAACATCAGAGCAATTAATATTAAACACTGCTCCAAAAGAGTAAATGTAACAAAAAATAAATGATGACGGTTCCCATTTCCATTTGTATATTAATACAAAACTTTCTAAAGTTTGACTCCTTCTAAAAGTTATCGTGTGAAGAATTATTTCAGGACGCTTTCTGCCTCTTTTTCAATCGTATCAACACCATTCTACCTTGCAACTCTGCTGCGGAGGTCCTGGGGTACTACTATCTGTGTGGAGTTTGTCCGTTTTCCCCAATTTCACGCAAGAAAATGGATATATGGACGTCTGGCATTGACAAAAAAAAACTTAGAATCAGGAGTGCAGTCAGCTGAAGAATAGATCTATATCATATAAAATGATTAAAGTTTCTACAGGAAATATTAGTTGAGTAAACATTATTTTTAATAGATCAAAGCAGGGGAATGTTTAATTGATTTTGATGTAACAATTTAATTAGCGACCAGCTCTCTGTTGAAAAAGATAATATTGGTATTAAATATTTTAAGGAAAGAGACAGTTCTGTGCTTTAGTCATACCAGTAGCCATGAGAAGCCCTTATAAAGCATGTCAACTCTAAATCTACATAATGTAGAAACAGATTTGTGGCTTCAATTTTATAGTCTCTTCTTAATAAATAGCATGTTTCCATTAGACTCCCCTCATTAATTTAAGGCTGATAAGGTTTTGCAGTATGAGGGGCAAAACAGCCCGATTAAAATATCATATTGCAAAAGATCATCAGCTCCATGTCATTGGCTGTTTTATTCATGGATCATCTGAGCAACCTTTTCTCTCTGCCTCTCTGTTCCTCCTTCTCCTGCTTTCTCTTTTCTCAAACACACCAGCCAAATAATAACAACTGGATAATTACTCAACCTTTTCTTGAACTGCACTTGGGCGCCAGCAATTTAGAGCGACGATCATTGAAAGCCTTTTTATTTCGACAGAGATAAAAGCGAAACAGAATCACAGGACTTTGATCAGAAAATCAGACACAACCTTGGCAGTAATAGGATTAAAAACACGGAATATAACGGTTCAATAATATGTTGCTATTGGGTACAGAACAGATCATGTTAGACAGCTTTGTTTTTTAAAACAAAATATATAGTAAATTCTGATATTATAAGCAAGCTTATGCAGTGCTTGGCGTGTACAGTAGCACTTCCAACTGAGATGGTAGCAACATTTTTTAATGTCCACATTCCACTCAAATCTCCTGCTAAACCTACAATTTAATGCTTTTTCTCAAGGGCAGAAAATGTATGATATTTCAATTGCAAAAGAACAGCATGGAATGAAATGCGCTGATTGGAAAATAGAAACACTTTCTGTGTTATTTTACCAACATTTTAACGCATTCAGCCTTGGAGCAAGGCTGAATGTTCTCAGTGCAAAAGCACAGCTGACGTAAGATAACATACTGTAGTGTGGCAGAAAGATTAAATAAATAAATATCATGATCTCAATATAACAATACAGTCACGTCTCTGAAAAAACGAAACCAGTAAAAGACAGAAACGCAGGGCAGTCTGGGGATGTGAAAACGACACCTGGGGTCGTACCTCAGCAGTCTTTCCATTAATTACAAGGGGCGTTCTGTAGCAAAGACACTCCTACCCAAATAATCACATTTGGACCTTCCCAATCAGTCTTGGTGAGGTGTTGTAATTCGTTATCATTGTGATCACCTAGTTCACGGCCTGGGTGATCACATTCCATCCCTCCTGTATGTTATTTACTGACAGTGTTTCCTTGTCATTTCATGCAAGCACCCCAGTGACAGTCCACTGACCTAGTCCAGCCTCATACAATACCGATGGCACCAAGGCGCTGTTCTCTGGAGTTCCAGGCCATGTGGGTTTCTGTCTGCGTTGTTGCTTCCTGATTCCTGACAGGCTTACAACTCTCTAACAAATGAGCTGCTTTTAATGCATTGCAATCAGTCGTAAAAGATATGTTAATCAAAATATTGAATCAATATTTTAAATCTGTATACATTATTTTCCCAAAACACGCATCTATAAAAGTGACATGTGTAATATCAATATGACATATTGAACGTAACCAGCTGCCGTTGGCTGATTGCACGTGATGCTGTACATTGATTGGTGGTAGAAGGACAGGAGCCATGTAAGCTCGGTATCAGAAGCACGGGTTAGCGTGTTCGGGGTTAGAGTTCTAGAATAAAGCGTTTGTTCTTGAACAACACGTTGTCATCCTGTATCCTCTGTTCAAACACAAAGCGTGTGAAAGAAAACAAGACAATCTTTTATTTGGCTCAGAGTGCAGTATATATTACTTTAGTCCTCGACTAGAACTGAAAGGAACAATAGAGAAGAGTAAGTTTAAGAATAGACAGGTCCCCTTTGTTTTTATTGTCCAAAGCTACACAGAGACAGGTCATCTGATGTGTGTATAAAACAGACATATGATTTATTATAAGGCATTGATTTTGTACATCCATTTTCTCTTTCCCTCAGGACCTTCCATCTACTGTACCCCATAGTTGAGAACTCCTGTCTTACATTACATGATAAAATACAATCTGCATTTCTGCCTCCAAGACCCCAAAACATGCCATAATCATAAGCTGTACTTATTTCCAAAGCAATTAAAATATGTTAGAGATGTAATTTATAACAGAATGCTAATGTGTTTCAGTTGGGAAATATGTGACTGCAAAGTATTTAAAAACAGGTGTTGACAGCACACATGTAATTATCCTTTAACCTTGAAAATGACCCTTGATTTCTTTTTAATGGCATAAAACATCCAGCCTCCAAATCAATAGCAGTTAACCTTGACCCTTGACCTCCTTCAAACCATGGGGACCTCCTCTTACTGTAATACTTCGTAATAATTATACTGCCCCTGCAATTATTGCCCATAGCACAACTCCACAAAAGCTGTAATTTCTGCATCTAAAACAGGTCTCCTTATAATCAAGTTTACAAACATTTATTTCAAATCATCTCACCGAACAGTGAAGTCAGTCTCTGTGCACCGATTATCTGAGTGACACAAATTCAATATGCTATAACATCTGAAAGTGAAGTAATGTCAGTGCTACACTGCACAGCATTCATTAAGATTCAGGGATACTTTATAATAACACAAAAATAAATAAAAAAGTGTAATTACAGGTATGAAAATGGTATGAAATGAGTTTGGAGAGCACCAGGAAAGCGTTGGGGAGCGTGTCTCCTGATCAAGAAAAGCAAAATGAAAAGGTGGCGAATAGGAGTCTGAAGATTTAAGAACAGAAGCTGAGTGGGACTCACCATTTATACCATTTACCCTTTAGGACAATCAGACCATTATTCACGCAAATGCTACTTTAATGCACTGTAAGATGGAGTGTGATGGTAGATTACCCAAGATTAACACACATCATACAGTGCACTCAGTCATCTGTGACCAACGAGACACAGGGGCAGGCCTTTGTGACTGGATGGACAGATGAATGAATGGACCTCTATCTGTTGCCTGCATTTCAGATCAATAAGGCACATCTCTCTTTCTCCCTCTCTGCACTGTAACTGCCTCTCATATACTGCTCCTTTTTACACGGGATCTGTGGTATGACCCCAGCCAGACAGGGAAGTGCAGTGTGGCACTGGGGTGCAGGCTGTGCAGCTGGCGATGTGTCCATTAGAAGGGTGATGGCCAAGAAGAACAGCCCTGCTTCAGGGGGCAGGAATGGCTCCCCCGAGGCTGAGACCGGGTTATCCAAACCCTGTAGCCGGGATTTATTAGCTGAAGCTTCAATCCCAAAAAGCACAAGAAAGCTTGAAAGACAATTCACTACTGAAGCAACATTTTGGGAAATGACAGGTCCATTCTGGCATTTATTGAGCCACGCAGTATGTATACTCCAGTGGGATATACAGCAGCATCTGGTTAGCAAGAATCAACCATGTAAGATCAAAGTCATAGGACACCGAGCTAATTGAGGAGACCTCACCTTCTCAGGCAGAAAAAATGCCACTTGTCTTATGATTCATTGGGCTTCTTCAAAAGGGATTTTGTATTTGTGTTTGGCTGCTATTATGTGGAAACATTTTTCTTTTGTATGCTTTTTGAATGATCTATGCTCTTGAGTGAAGTGACAGAATGCAGGCTTTATGTTATTGTAAGAGTGAAAAAAACTATTTGAATGATGAAAAAAATCTCCACAAGATCATCATGCAAACTCCTGAAAACGAAGATGCAATAAGCCAGCGAGCCCACAAAGTGACGTTGAATAGATTTATTTTTTCAATGACAACTTTTAGGTTTGATGCACCAGAGGGATATCAACTTTTTACTGTATATAGAAAACCCCTGGAGCCGCGTGATCTCAGCCTAGCCAGGATTCCAACTCTCCATCGTGCTCCTGACCCGCTGTGCCTTTGCTAAATGTTGGCACAATCCTCTGCACCAAAAGGGTGGCTTCTTGTCACAGGAGCAGCCAACAATACTGGCTCTACCAGGGGAACACCACTATAACATCCACCGAATGCTTTGAGTGAGCCTTGTTATACAGATCATGATCTGCGGCAAAAAAAACATACTGGCTTCCGAAAACAGGACTGAGCAGTGATTTTTAAAACACAGTGAATGAGGGAATAAGATAAAGAAGGCTCCTCTGCATGCCAAGATGTCACAGGCAAAAGAGAGAGGATTGAGTAAAACGGTAGAATAAATCCACACAGTTTAAAAAAAGATTACACATATTGTCGAAGCTATTATTTTATGTATGAGACATCATTACTTTGTAATCTAGAAATCAGAGGGAAAAGGAGAATGTAGTGTTTCTGCTTCTGCATTCTCAGTTTTCAGAGGTGTTTATATACAGATATATTATTTCACAGATGGTGCAACCCAGCACAGGTTTTTGACCTGTAGCTAAAAGCAAAGCCTGCCATGGATCTCCAGTGCATCTTATCAAACTGTCGAGCTTCCTGCAGCTGACAGATAAGTCTGACAATTTAGCTAGAGAATAGAGAATTTGTGCCCAAAAATTGGAACCTTTCACGGAAAAAAAAAACAAAGGGGAAAACGAAGGCTTTTCAGAGCACTTAGTTCTAGAAGATTTGCCCTTCCATATCACAGTAATTCTGGTCCAACACACAAGCAGGGAAATAGGCTTGTGAGCATTCTATACGCAGTGACCTCCAGGGTCGGACAGTCAACCGAGGATTTCATCTCCACTATTGGTCAATTACAAGCACAAGAATAGGCCTGGAGAAGCAGCAAATGTGCTCCCAGCAATTCTGTAGTAAAAGCTTCAATGTGTGGCACAGGGCCTGAATAGCAAGGTCTTTCGATTCCACCTTTTATTCTCCTGTGAAGAAAGGGTGATGCAGGTCTGGCAGCAAATGAGAAAAAAATAAAAATACAAATAAAACACAAATCGTTCAGATGTTGGACCAGATTAATCACAGCTCAGGCAGGAGGGAGTGTTTGGGGTCGCAACGGACAAGCTGGAATCCCAAGAACTCTCATCAATACCTCCTTACCCACCACTCCTCTAAAATGTATAAACAGTGCAATATAGCATAGTTCTCCAGACTTAGGACTCCATGTTGACGGATTTCTGCAAACACACATACTAACAGCACATTTGATGCGTCCTCTACATGTGAACAAGGGGTACAACACATTATCAATGGAAAGTACACATTAAAGATGATGGTGATGGTGATATTGACACACACAAATAATTATTTACCACTACATTCAGCTTTTTTAAACATTCCCTTTGCTAGCCAATATTATTACGTGTTTTAATGTACAAAAAGCCTCAATGTCTTTGGGTCATGAACTATCATGGACTATTTTCAGCCCCCTATTTTATTCCAAATTACTAAGCAAAGCACAGTCCACCTGTGTTTATTAATCCACGTGCTATCTGTGGAAGGCAAGAGCTGCCCTGTTCTTTACAGTAACCCAGGCAAGCACACTGGCATTGTGACCAGCAGGCAGATAAAAGCATAACAAATTAAACTAATAGCCACCACCAGCAAGGGCCATCAGGAAGAGGAGATGGGAAGAAAGGAGCTCTGCGAGGAATGAAATGTCAGGCCCTCGGTGCCAGCCTGGCACAATTTGACAGCAGGCGTGAAACGACACCGGGTTCTGGCAACTCTTTCCCCTCTGTCTCTCCTCCTTCTTCCTCTGCTTCTATGGTCAGCATCGTGGAGCACAGAGCACAGCGAAAATTAACATTACAACTGCCTTGGGACACTTCTACCTAAATTTTGTGATTACACTTAAGTGCTCCCTGTCACAGATATCATAAACTGATTAAATCATTTCATGGCTGACCCCCACTGACTATGCTAAGTGAAAAGGAGGGAGACAGAGAGAGAGAGAAAGAGGGAGGGGAGACAGACTATTAATAACTATCCATTTGTGACAGCTGCCCAGGGGCTATGCAATGCAGCTTTTTTTTTTTTACAGCTACAGAATGTCTCTTTCTCTCTGTCTCTTTCCATGCTAACGGAAGAGGCCCAGTATTGATCCATATTATGAGTGTTGTCAAACACTGAGCAGCAGCCCTGGAAGCTGCTGAAAGAGATGGGGAGTGGCAGCTTGAGCAGATGTCAGTTCCTAGCTGCTGCCATCTCCTGGGTGTGGGCAAAGTCGGAATTCGTCACAATTCCCTAAAACAAGAAACCGAGCCAGAAGCCAGTGTAGGGGACCAGGCGTAACAGAGCAGAGCAGAGCAGACCGCATCTTACCTCACAGGAAACACAAATGGAGGTGTACCCTGGTAAATGTACAAGGCGAATTTGCAATGTACTGTTCTCTCCACGAGTGGTTGATAATCAGAATCCATTTTCAGTGCCCTCCCCTCAATCTTAAATTGCACAATCATGTTGCTTTAAGTCCCCTGTTGGCTGAAAATTGCATTCTATTGGTTTTTCACAGTGTTGTTAGTTACAGTATCTCTAGAATTGCCAAAAGCACAGTCTCAACATTCTATATATCCAAATAAAACAATGGTGGGTGGAAGAAATCTGCTTTCCTAATCTGTAGAGCACTGTTTTAGAGAGAGATGTGTTGCAGCACTCCCTCACCAGAGCTGGGGTCAGGGGCTGTTTTGTGTCAAGTGAATCGATACTATCCACTCACCAGACCTTTCTGTGCTACAGAGTCACACCTGCACAGAGGCGGCACAAGTACTGTACAACTCCCAGAAGACTACCTCTGTAACTGAGAATCACATTGTGTGGTTTTACACAGAAAGCATTACTGCTCTCTGAACAATGAGTGGTCCACAGGGCCTCATCAGTTTAAATAATGTTTTTTTTTTTCATTTATTGAAGTGATAAACGATCAGGATAGTTCTGCAACCTTCTTGCTGATGCAAACCTTACAGGGAAAGACAAGCTGTCAGGGGACCATTCCCTGGATTTGCCTGCTAGATAAACTGGGGAGAAAGGGTGGCGGCATTTGCTAAATCCTAATGTATTAGCGTATGAAATTAATAACATTAAAAAAGAAATCAAATAAATCAATAAATATGTTTTTTTAATTTGGAAAGCGTCCGCTTCTTTCCAGGCAGTGACCCGTACAAGGGCGAGCAGTAACCCATTCAGCAGGAAACAAAGCAATTCATCAACAGCGTGTTACATCAGAAGAAGAGCCATGGTAATACCTCACAATAAGCAGCTACAATACCCAGATAATCACATAATCCACAAGAATTATTTAGAACACCTTTAAATTATGATTGCACTGCTAGAAAGGCTCGGAACAAATGAGTTGATGGAGTCAGATTCAAAGCCCTCGGGGTCAGGGGTGGGTGCAGTGACAGACGTCATGCTCTGCAGTTAGTGAGACCAGCATGGACTCATGTTCACTCCTAACAGTGGGCTTCCCACAGAAGACAACAGAAGAAATGTTCATCACCTACAGAAAATTCATAGTCTATTATGTCCTGGAATTTTCTTTCTGAACTGGCCTCCCTTGCGCCTATCACCTCTTAAGAACACGTTCCTTTAATCCTGAGTCTCCTTGTGCACAACTACTACTAAACTACTGAGTTGAAACAACTTGAATACTAGTTCAATACAATCTTCAATACACAGACCTATACAAAGGACAGACAAATGGGAGAATTAATGAACCGTATTGATGAGAAACTCAGCACGAAACAAATATGTTATTTGATAATAACAAGGCTTAAGCCCATCATGTCTTTAAGTGACTTTTAAGTTAAACAAACATTTTAAAAAGATCTGTTATATACAGTATACCATTCACTGCAACCTACTCTATCAACACATTAGTATATACAGTATGTAAAGGAAAGAAGTTTAATAGAAACAAATTTCTTACTTCTGAGGAAGAGGACAACGACTTTTCTGACTGGAGGAAATAAGTACAGATTACTACTGTTAGTGTACTTCAGAAAGTATGATCACTAGTAATGTTTTTAGGAATCTGTACTTCCTAAAAATGTATATATATAATGTATACAGTATATCTGTACAAGATATTTTTTCCAAGTATAAATGAAGTGTAACTTTCTTCTGCAGCAAAAAGGTCAATGTCTTGAATTTCAGATAAGCCACTGTCTTTCAATTATTACTTCTAGCAGCAGATGGGCTGATTAACTTCGGCACACCTGAACAATTTGTATATTGCTGTAGTTAAAAAAACACCCAATAAGGTTCAAAAGTACAATATTTACCAAAATCTGAACATAAAATATTTTTTACTAATGTTGCACAACTAAGATAAAAAACTGACTCCATATTGGCAAGCATACAAAACAAAACAAAAGAGTAAAAACAGCTCACTCTATTAAAAATGACTTCTTGTAAGAAGTATACATAAATGTGAAGAGGTTATTTTCACATTAAAAGTATCTCTTCTTGCACAAATCCTTTAAAAAAAATGAAAATAAAGAACTTCACACAATACTTTAAATGGAAAACCATTCCCGCCTTAGTTTGATAAAATGCTGGGATCTAAAACATGCAAATGTACAGCACCAGAGTTCACAACTAATTCTAATTTTTATAAATCAGATAGCCACAAGAGGGGGATTTCAGTAGTACTATAAACAGCGACTTCAGTCAGATAAGACCAAGAATTAAGGTTTCAATTGCGCCTTGATCCAAAATATCCCATTACTGAAGAACAGTTTCAAGATGAAAGTCTTCTTCTTCACATTTTTCCAATATAAAGGCGTGTTATGTGAACAAATACAAACACGAAAATTGTTATTATGGGTCTTAAAAACATGCAATCTGTTTCTTTAAAGATGAGCAGATAGTGCAATGCATTTTATTCCAGCAATACCTGACACAGTAGCCTTTTTTACTAACCTTTACAAAGAAAACACTGTCAGTGACATGGTGTGCATTAGACACTGTCCCTACACATTTTATTCTGGTAGTGCTTGATTAGCTGTCACTTATTCAGGAGGGTCAAGCAGTGTCTTTTAACAGGAGTCTCATTACATTAGCCATGGGTCCTGGCTATCTTTTTTAACCAAGATTAATCTGCCTATTGTTTTAAAGGCAGCATGGTCTATTTACCACAGCAGTATAATTTTGTGAATGATTTCCTTTTCTAAATCTCCAATCACCCTCACCATTCAGGGGGGCCTTGACTTAGAAGCTTAGCCTGGATTGTGTCTGCGCTCTGGTGCAAATAAACAGGTGCTGTATCCTTCTCAAGTGGAGTAATGGTTTACCAGGGGATTTGCAAGTTCTACACCTGTTCTGTCAATAGGCCTTTAGTGCAATGCAAGCGCTAGATAATGGCTTACAGTAGGAGAGAGCGTGGTGACATTAACCTCACGCTGGGATTCCCTATGTCCCCACCAGCCACGGTGCACTGCCAAATGACACCCCACCAGCACAGGGCCCCAAGGGGAGAGGGGGAGGACTTTCCCCAAAAAAACACAGGCACAGCAGTCGGCTCCAACACAGGCCACCGATTCCAGACAGAACATTTTGCAACAAATGTGGAAAAAAAAAACAAAGCGAAGGGAGAGAAAAATAATCAGCTGCATTCAATTTTAAAACCCAGGCATTCAGGAAAATGAGAAAGGCTGCAAATGAGAGAAGGTAATTTGTCCATCTAGCCTGTTTGGTAGTTTGGTACCTAACTGGTTGAAGGATAATCACCCAACCATCTCCAGAGTACCAGCTTCAACAACATGGATGACTGTCTTGTCGATATTCCAACAACTATTAGTTTAAATAGTCCCTGCCAAGAAATATAATGCAGACTTTGGTTGTTGTTTTTGTTGTTGTTCTCCTTGACAGACACATTGTAAAACAAGCTGTGAAAAGTACATCATCAGGCTCACAGATGTTTTGGCCTTGCTTCTGCCAGCGTGAAAAAAAAACTTGGATTCTAAAATGTTTCAGCTGTTGGTGACCCTAAGGATGTTATTGGTAGCTTCCCATTATAAAGTCAGTTGCTTTTATTTTCTACTTAACTAAGACATGCAAAGGTGAACTTTACATAAAATGATAACATATCAGTCAACAATGAACGTTCATCATATTAAGCTCCTAAAGAACCAGAGCTTAGCAAGTGGTTAAATACCAGCAGAGTGATCGGAACAGCCTAAGACCTCAGTTGCCTCTCCTAACTGCTGCAAATGAAGGAAAATTTCATAATGAACCAATAAAACTACAGAGCTTCACGACAAACACAGCCATCTGGTTCATCTGTGCTTGACCTCTGCCATTAGATTCTCTAATACACATGGTTGAAAAGTTCAAATATTTTGGAATTATTTGCCTTCTTGACAGCGACATCATATCAAATGACAGGAAGAAAGTGTGACGAAAGAAGAAAGACACCTGCATAAAACAAATTGTAACAGCACCCAAAATGCAGTCATCTTGGTGAGGTGCCATAATTTGCTGGCCAAAGAAACAAAACCTGAGTTCCAGCCTCTTTCATGCAAATTAAAATGCAAAGCAGGTAACGGCACTGTACCACCCCCAGCGTGATGCAGAATAAAACACAGCGCAAAACAAACAAGGAGAAGAATTGTTTTCAGAGAGGCATTTCAGCCAGTCCTTTGTGTTGTTAACCCCTGAGAAAGTGTTAATGTTACACATCTGTTATAATACCTTTTTTGTTGATTGCCACCTACAAATTCCGACACACCCAAAAGAAAAAAAAGCTGGGGTGATCTCACTAAATGTTCCCTTTTCCAGGATTAATAGACAACAACGCCTCCATTGGGAGAGCGAGGTTTGTAATTAATGATCTGTTCAACAGCCACTATCCCTGAATCAATAATGTGAGGGGAGGAAATTAGCAACCAATGGAGAGCACTTGTTAAGGGTTTTTTCTCTCTCTCTTTTTGTGAAAACACCTTTCCACACAGCTCCAGGGGTTAATGACAATTAAGGAGATTAATGTAAAATGTTTATTCTCTGACAATGGCTGCATTTGCATACTTCTCTCCCGCTCTGAATGGGATCTTTTCTCTGGTGGGCTTTGTGGGAGGAGGTGTTGGTGTGTGTGTACATGTGTGGGTGGAGGCAGTTACCATCTGAAAAGTTCAACAGATTCCACCTACTTGAAAACTGTCCATTAGGTTGGGGTCTTGCCTGCTTTGTAAAAGGCTTGGCATGATGGGGGATGCCAAGCTTCCTGTGCCTAACGTGGGTCAGGTATTACTAAAGGACATCAAGGTTTATACATTTATGGGAATATGCATGGTACTGTACATATACAGTATGTATATATATATATGGTACATGTGCACAACACTAGGGAAAGTTCCTGAAATTGGCAACGTTAGGTTAAAAATTTAAAACATGATCAATCGCATTAATTAATGTAGTATGTGTGTCTTGACCACGCAAAATATTATGTTGCCTCAAAAGCAATTTATCCCAATTGCTTCTGAATTTAAAAACATAGCCTATAAAACTAAGGAACAAATAAGGGTAAATACTGTCCTACAAAAGAGAAAGAAGAAACACAATGCTTCAGCTGTGGAGCCTGCTTCAGGTGTCCACATGTTTCTCCTTTCTATTTTTCAGGGCAGAATTACAGCACATGCTGACACAGCTTCCCCTTGTCTATTAAACGTGTAGCTTCAAACTAATGGATTACCTTGTGAAAGTCATTTTCCTCAGCACTGTGCGCGGTTACACATATATGGATGGACAGAGACAGAGAGATAAACATAAGCCTATGATTGCATGTTTTTAAATGATCAAAATGCTTAATGCCAGCTCCGCAATTATGCAATTATTACATTTTCTATGCAATTCCTGGATGACGGAACATAATTGTGTTAACAAGAACTACACTCAAGACAATCACAGGTGACAGAGTGTATGAAATAGGACAGTTTAACACTCCTCTGTGACTCCTCATATTGAAGGCAGCACTGCAGCAAATCCCCTCTTCATGCGAGTTAGGTTAGGGATTAAGGTGAGGATAGAGTTTCATATGAGGCAGAGGCAGAGCTTTAGAACTCATCACATATACATTGAAAAGCCTTCCTCACTGCAATTATTCAGGAACTCGCTGTGATATTGCGAAGCACCGTAACACACCAGGACTGCAGAGGAGATTAACATGTACCACCGTTGTTCTAGGCCACCTTCTCACTTACCCTTTTGGTGCCCTATTCTAAAAGCTTTAAGTCATAAGTAATTTAAAGACTGATGTTTTTATTTCAAAGCCTATGTGCACTGGCTAAATCATACTTCATGCTGGAGATAATTCGGCACTGTTGTTAGTTTCTTTAAGCACTGTATTAAAAAGCATGTTCATAAAACCTGACATATAAAAACAGAAAAAGTGAACTTCAAATATCTCGCTATAGAAAGCAAAGAGAGTGATTATTTTTATGTGATCTTGGTAAAACAAAAAGTGCTTTTGCTAGCGTCATCAGACAAAGCTTAATTCTGACGCCAGGCTGAGAAAGGAGATCTTTAATTAGCAATGGCATTATACTAAACTATTTGAGTGCAATTGTAAATTTTACAAAACTGACATCATTTTGCCTACCTATTTCTTCCCCTTGAAAAGGAGCATATTCTTATTCTGCTGCCCCAAGTGTTAGGAAAGGAGCTAGGTTTAAGGCAGGCCCCTGCAGAAAGCCAGATCTGAAACACGGAGGAGAATATTTAGTCAGTGATTACATTTCAATATCCCACACTGTAAATTCAAATGCCAGCACAGAATGTGTGCAATTGTGGAAGGGAAAAGGAAATTTAAAGCTACTGTTTGCACCACTCCTCAACTACCTCAGCCGCCGCACTCCACTCTAGAATGTGTCGTCTGTCACGTTTCCTGGCTTTTTACAGTTCACAGCCAGGAGAGGCCAGTCCAGCTACCAGCGAGATGCTGCCCGTTTTTGGGTGCCATGCATCTTCTCCCTGTCCCTTGTGGCAAAGCTGACGCAGGTGCAGCCCTGGGCACTCATTTCTAATCGTTTTAACAGGCTGGCAGCTTTGGAGTTTCAAAATAATTGAGTCTTATTTTTCTGTCCGTGTCCATTACCCTGGCCTATCTGATTATGATATTCACATCACTAGGATTAATCTCGGTGGCTGTATCAAATCAAATCAAACAGGTTGTAATTGGACTAAGGAGAGGCTGGTGGAACAGCCCCTCCTCTGCCCGGCGGATCCAGGTCAATCCAGCCCCACCCCGGACTTCGCTCGAGAAAGGCAGGACCGGAAATGTGGCACACTCACACTCCATGAGGTTTAAAGCCTTTACATTCAGAATAGCACAATGAGGTAATGAAAAGGGTATCCTGGATTCACTTTTAACCAAACTGTTCAAACTTTCCAAATAAACCCTGTTTTTATGGATAACATTAGCTATTCCCCGCTCATGAGCCCTTATATACTATTTTCAGCTGCTGTCTTTGGCTTTATAAACACAAAGTGGAACAGAAAATCTATTTAGATAGTTCATAGAGTTGTGAAACAGGTAAAGCTGATTAATACTCACATTTCCATATAATAAATATATATATTCCCACATAGTTTATATATAGTTTTTTTAACAATCCAGAAATTAATCTAACCACAACTAACCTACAAATTTTACCTTGATTTGCACAGTAAAGATGTATTTCATTTTTCATATCAATATCAGACAGATATTTAATGGATAGATTCAAATAACAATAATTTTACAGTTATGATGAGTAGTGGGAGAAAACAAACAAGTGCAAATAATTGTGTATTTTTCAGCCATCTGTGAATTATTTCAAGAGGAATGAATACGCATTTTCAAAAGCCACAAAATCCAGTACAGCCAAATGCATTGAGATCCAACGACAGCTAATTAGCTCTCAGAGTCTAGTTTTTAAACATACATAAGGCAAAGGTGTGTGACCTCTTGGAACTCCGGAAAGCAAGCCGTGCAGGTCAATGGGAAGGGACATGTTTCTGACCTGCCTGTTGTTCGGCTCTGCACCTCCTTGTCCAGTCTCTCAATGGAAATATCTCAGACAGAAGAAAACAGCGAGGAATCACCGCCAAGACAACAAATGGCATTGTGAAAAAAACACAAAGAAATAACTTGCACTTAAACCGACACATTTCTCTAAAATATAAAAATATGCTATCATGATGGCACAATTAAGGCACCTTTGGATTTTTCTAAATTCCACTCTACATACACAAAAACTGGATAATAGCTTTCCGTGTGCAGAAAAGAAACAAGACATAGCGCGTTATTATAGTTTATAATATAAGCCCTCACTTGCCCCAGATTCTGAGCAGGGCTCCTTTTAAAATTGCCAGTGTCAGCACCCTGTACAATAAATTAATACATAAATCTCTAACCAAAGCTCCCCATAAAGAGGTGCAGCTGAGGCTTTTTATGGCTCACCAGGTACAGTACATGGTGACTGGGGCATTGCGGCATCAATATCAGAGAGCTGGACAGGAGATGCTTGCTGGCGTGTGGGATGAGGTGCTCGCCTTCAGTGGGACTGCCGAACTGTTAGTAATCTGCCAAGCACTAGGAGGAGGACAAGGATAACTTCCACAACCCCATGACAGAGAAAACATACTGCACCAGAGAGAATGAGAAAGTCAGTGCAGTCCCTGAGAAGGTTTAAGGAAAGGTGCACTCACTACTCTGTCAAAACAACATTTCATCCTGGAATAACCTCTGCTAAAATAAAAGTGCTATGAACAACAATCCATTTTGTCCATTAATGCTTGTCGAATTCCTTATTCCGAGTACTTTAAATACAGTACAGTCTACCAGAACTCTAAAAAGGCCTAACAAATACTCTTAGCTAAGGGCACATAGAGAAGCACTTGGTTTAAGAGTGTACCTTGCCAAGAATCCACATTTGGCTATTTTAGCCATTCTGTGACTTTCAGAAAATCTTAATTTCAGATAATGGTTTGAGCGCGAAACAGGAATCGTAGTCTTAGTAGAAATCAAAAATAAATATCCAGGTTCAAAGTAGAGACAGCACCTAACTAACATAACAGTGATGGCTCTTCCTTGTAGTTAGTCTGCAGGTTATCTCTGGCTAGCACCGAGCAACAGCAACGTTGAGAGATATGTTGGAAGCTACAGTTCATCTATGCTCCTGAAAAAAGTAGTGCGAATGGACTGGGCTACACAAAATAAATAAAGCATGTTGCTCCTCTTACAAGAAGACAGAAATAGGAATCCATAAAGCTGCAGGTTATGCCACAGTCAGATCGTTAATTATTTTACTCAATTACCTGCCACTAATAAGGAAAATAACAATCTTCCGCTAGAATGGCATTAGAATGCTCTTGTGTAGTATCGAAGAGAGCGCTACTGGCATCTCCCAGTGCCTGCTGGGATAGGCCTGGTCCACACATCCAGTACAGCAGCTCTCTCACAAAACCTTTAGCTTTTTGGCAATGTGGATTCCCATAGCTTCAGGTTCTTGTCGACTTAAAAAAAGTTATTTCAAAGAACACATCTCTTACAGTATTTGTAAAATGTAAGTCCTTGGACTGGAGATCATACATGGCTGGTTGGAAGGAGCCATTTATGATCTCTCAAAATGCTGGAAGGAAAGAAGAGGTTTGGCAATGTGCTGTTTGAGGCCCAGATAGAAACTCAGCACGTATGTGGTGGCTTTAAACAGCAATCTTAACAAATGCTGCAAGTTGCGTCACCTATTATATGAAAAATCACTCATTGTACTTAGGTTTAATGCTTAGAACATGTTCCGAGATTCATCAGGCTCCCTTTTAAAAAATCTTTCTTATTTGCAGCAGAGATTGCTATTGCTTTAGGGCGCCCTGAAAACATATAGAGCTTGGCTCTAAAAGCTTAAATTAAAGGTCTTGAATATTGCATGTTTATAATGCATTTTAAGGATTGTTAAGACTTTCAAACACCTTCCCAGCCCCTAGAGTCATATTATTATGAGCATACTGGGTATCTGCTAATTAGCCAAGGAAATCTCATGAGTACACCGCTTCTACAAGCCATTTACTGTATGTCCTTCTCTTTCTCTCTCTCCATTTTCCCCAGCACATTCACATACTTGTCAGCATTTGAAAAGCTGTCTTCCCCCCTTTCACAAACACAGACTTCTTATTCATTTCTTTAGATTATTTGGGGATTTTTCTGTGTGCAATGCAGAAAGTTTAAACAAAATCTTTACACTTAACACAAATCAAATATGCACTGATTATTAAAAAAAAACTTTGCTTGACATCTAACACACTGATTGATATGAGGAATTTATCAGCTGCTCAAAGAAGATGTCATAATTCTGAACATTCCCCTGTATCAAGTAGTGACAGCAAGATTTACAGAGACATAAACACAGGGAAAGTGTCATCAAGGACTTCACACCACAGAAAATGTTGTCTCTATTTTTTTATTTTTGCAAAAGATAAATCCAATCAGCTGATTGAAGACAGCAGCCAGTCAGCTATTTCTGGGACCCTCTGATGATGAATAAATACTGTACGTCCTTCCCCCCAGGAAATGTCACAAATCAGGGATAATTTTACAACAACTATACTTTTAAAACCTTCTTTTATAAGCTTTATCCATCAAGTATTTTCTTTATTCATGAGCCTTAAGGTTTTCCTCAGAAACTTTTTTTCTAGTAGTGGTGGTAAACCAACAAGCAAAGAATTATTTCAGCTTTATACTATAAAGGAACAAGTGGAGGCTAATTTCACACTGAAAAGTGAAAAGAACAAAGAAAAACATAACGCTTGAGCTATGGAGCATTCTTCAGAGGTATGGAGAAGCAAAGAGGGTCCATTTTCTCCTTTATCTTTACTGTTCAACATGGAATTAACCTCTATGTCTTCCATTTCAGTTTGCATACTGATGCAGACCCCTACTTTAACCTCTTCACGCAATAAATACACAAATACATGTTTTCCACATGTATATAAGATTTTTAAAAAACACTGTGGACATTTGGAACAAGAGCTGTTGTGAAGGGTGATGTCCTGGAATCTTTAAATAAAAGTCTGTAAAATTCTTGACACCAACAGCTACAAGCAATGTGACAAAGTAGATTGACCAAATGACCTTGTCTTGTGTGTTTTCTTAAGTCCTTACTTATGTTAGACATAAATACATAGAAGTCTGGGCAATTTATTGCTGTAGAATTTCACGCTTGATTCACAAGACCCCAACCCACGGGCGTTATTCATCTCTGTATCTCTTAAATCAGTCGACTGAAGGGTTTAAGACTTCTGTTTTCTGAAAGAGTTTCCACTAGGAAACAGATTCAAAATAAGAATAAAGAAAGCTTCTTAGATATAATAAATATAAATACAGATTTAGATAGTATTAACTCATATGTAATTCTGAGCTTAGGTCAGAGAGAAACCAGAGAGGAGAACTACAAGCACTATACTAAAAAACCCAAGCTTTCAAGATCCCTGTATGCTCATGAGTTACAAATGAGTAACAAGATCATGAGTTACAAATTACTGCTGATAAAGTGTAAAAGCTTTTACAAATGAGAATGACGTGAGAATGCATCCATTGCATGTCCTCAGATAGTTTAAAAAGAATACCTTGGCTATGGGTGCAACAGCAGGTTAAGGATTTCAGTACCTGCAAAGGCGGCAGTGTTGTTGCACAGGCCTGTCCAGCCTTCCTCCCGTTACCTATGGTGAGTAACACTTCCATCCAAAGTGTGATTATGGTGCAGGTCAGCTCAATGGTCTATTCACTGGAGGGTGCACTGTCTCTCTGTCTACACTGAAAGAGGACAATGGCCAACATTGCAATACAGTGTTGAACAGGTATGCTCTAGAGATCCAGTGGCAGCACTGGTGCTCCTCCATGGTCAGACGCTCTGCCTTGGTCCCAAGATACACACACAATGCATTTATCTGCAAATCATGTGATGATGCAATAAATTGTTGCTGGTTCTAGGAGACCTCCCACCAATCGGAAAACCCAACCCAAAGGTAGAAGAGAGAGACTTGTGTGAGAATGGTGCAGCCCCCGATTCAGAAACCAAAAGGTATATTTTAATTGCAATTAACAACAATGGACATAAGCCAAAATTTGAAGCAATGCTGTTGTAATAATAAAAACATTAAATAAAGAGTACAAAAATAATTAAAATAAAAATATTTTTTAAATAATCTAAAATAAGACTACTACTGTATGCATGTGTCTCTTAATATTAATTTGGCTATTTCCTCCAAGAAGCTTTTTGTTGACGTCATATACAACAGCTCGGGTTCTGCAGTGGATGAACATGTGAACCCCACCTGCTCAGGGCTTGGGTTTTTGTGTTAAAGGGATGGGACTCGGCCAGACCCAGACTTGGAATTTAGCTGGCTGTGATGAATCAGTGAATAAATAAATCCTTACATTTACATAGTGCTTTTCTGGACACTCCACTCAAACATCTTTACAGATCATAGGGACTCTCCTCCACCACCAGCAATGTGAAGCCCCCATGTGGATGATGTGACAGCAGCCATAGCGCACCAGTACGATAAAGAACAGAGCAATGAAGTCAATTCACAGATGGGGATTATTGATAGATATAGATAGATGGGGAGATCATGATTGATGAAGGCCCCCGGAAAAATGTGGCCAGAACACTTGGGTGACACCCCTACTCTTTTCGAGAAACACAGGGAGTGACAGCCCAGCACCCAATCAAAATAACAGGGCTTCTCACACCTCAGCTTGGTCTTCTTTTTTTACATCTCAGAAACTATGTGTGTCACCAGGACCACTTTTTAAAGTGTTACCACCTGAAAGAAGGTCTTAACTTTCATTTCTATTGTGAAATGAGAGTCAGAACTGATGTCAATCAAATTAATGACTTTAGACTCCTAGGCAGTTTCACTGAGATTAGATTTAGAAGGCTTATATATAACACAGAATCAAAAGCGTATGCTATTTTTAATTGAGATGAATGAAAAAGAGGCTTTGGTCAGATAACCATAGTCTGCCACCTTCCACCATGAAGACAGTGTTGCCTAGTGGCTGGGCTACTTGCAGGAACTTGATGCAAGCTTGGATGCAATTAAACCTGATTACAGAAAGCATTCAGGGTTCATTTTTTATCTTTCCAAATGAAGCGACAGCCACTATGATCTCTCTCAAATGATGTGAAGCCATGTGGCATTTCATATCTGCACAAGCAAACGTTTGGGGTGGAGAAAACTAGGAAAGTGGGAGCAGGAGGCTGGACATTTAATTCGTATGTTTCTGCCAATTTGTCAAAATGCTTCTTCGCCGATAAGCTGCAGATGTCATCTGTCAAATAAGAAGCAAACAGGCATTAAAAACATGCAGCATTAACCTTACGTTTAACACGATTAAAGGTGTTGTGCATAGTGTCATGGCTACTGTTAAACAAATGGTTAAGATGTATGTTTCTTCCACAAAAAGTCTTTTTAATCTCCAGTCAGTTAGGTCTTTTTCTGTTATTACGGTTAACTTTTCTTCCCTCTGTCGCAGTTCTTTTCCACACACGACAACACGCCTGAACAGGGAGCTTGGCTTTCCCTGGTGTCGGGGAGCTCTGCCGATCAAGACTGTGACCAAAGATAACTGCACTCTTTTCAGGGGTGGGGGGCTGCTGCAATCTGTGTGGCTTTTGTAGACTGAGGAGTCTGGCAATCGCACGGGAGAATGGGTTATAAACCTGACTTATAAACAGGAGCAATCCCAATTTCCCTTATACCTCACTTTTTGTTTCTTCCCGCACTGTTGCGTTTCGCTCTTTTCCCCTGGATTTCCAGTGAAATGCATTACTCTGAAAAAGCGAGCCAGTGCCGTGCCTCCCTATGACCACTTTAATGCTCTAAGATGTTGTATAGCAGGAATATTATTGATGTTTCTGTGGCAACACAGGCCTAAGCAGAGGATTATACCAGAAACATTCTTGGATCCAGCCCAGTAAAAAAAAAAATATATTACGTTGGGTATGAGGGGAAAAAAAGGGTTTAAAAAAACTCTGCAGCAGATCACGCTTCAGCTAAGAGCAAAATAGCATGGGAGTAAAGTGTCTTTCTACAGAGGGAAGGCTGGGGATGGGTGGGGGATCGGGCTGCTGATGCAGCACTGTAGTGTGCAGCATTCTGGATCTTACAGAACAGAACCGCAGTTTTAGAAATCTTTCTCTAAATCCTGTATAATATCAATCACATCCTGAAACACAAGTGATCATCTTATTCAAGATTAAGATGATCTCTGCCAAAACACCCATCTATCGAACTGCAATCTTACTCATTTCAAAATCCTCCTCCACTAGCACTGGACATATATTCTTGGATATATCCCTAGGTTTTCTTGCATGCCTTCTGAGGGAAGGAGAGAAATCACTTCAGAATAAAGTACATGGAGTAAAACAAAGAGCTCCTCTAGCTCCTCCATCCTCATTGCCCCTTGTTAACTGTAGTGTCTTACCGAATTCGGAGAAGTCTTTCGTAGCCTGTCCAAATGCATATATGGAGGTTCATTTCCTAAAGTGACTGATGTACATGAAAATGGCAACAAAGGAAGTAAAATTTAAAATAATTTTAATTACACACTGCACATGAAATAAATGAAATACTGAAGTACTGAAATAAATAGGCTTCCATACTGTGTTTCTCAGCAAAAGAATTAAACTCTGAATTATTCAAATCAACCATACATAAGAAGTGCAAAAGTATAGGTGTGCAACAGCCTAAAGAGAGCAGAATTTCTAGAATTCACAAAGTTAGCCTTGAATTAGCCTCCTTGAACAAAGCATGCAAAGCATGGGAAATAGTGTAATGACTTCTTTTAGGTAGTTTGTGTTAACGAATGGCTAAGGTCATTCAAGAGATAAAGAGATATACTGACCACTAATCAAAATAATTAGTTACATTAACACAAATATAAAAAATAAGAAAATCACAACATATTTTACGACCCTTAGGGTTTTGATACAACTAGCAGCCTTTGTGGTTATTAATAATCCCAACAGTTCAATTTCATTTTATCTGAAACACAATTGCACAGGGTTTCTCTTAAAAGAAAGGACCTCCATAGACACAGGAAGACAGACAATGTGCAACATTCTTTGTTAGAAACTACAGAGAAAAATGACATTGTGATGATGACTTAATAAATGTCTCAGAGTTGTGGATTTACTGTAGCAGCCAGAATTTGATGCACAAATGCCAGTAATCAATAGGCTATTTTTTTACTACAAAGGATCTCTGATATTGACCCACTCTGATGAAAATATCCACAATGCTTTAACAGAAATCAATCAATTTTTAGCACAAAAAAGAAGTTTACATGTTTAAGTGACACAACATATAATAAACACAGCTTTATTCTACTGCAGTAGGGGTTTGTTGTCTTCTCTAAGAATCTAACAGTTGCATATGAACACTTTACAGACAGCCACATGTTAAATGCATATGTGTAATGGCTTCTTGTTCCTAAATCAGATTGCAATCAGATTGTAAGCACAACATATTCTGATTCATTTTCGGTTAAAAAATCCAAAACAATAAATCATAATTAAAAGGTTTTGTTCCTCTTTTTTTAGGAACTTTCCAAAAAGTAGTAACTGCTGCCACCTCCAGGACAGAGACGGTAGTGCCTCACCGTGCGGAGAGCACTAGGTCCCTCTGCTGGGTTTCTCGGACTCCCGAGCACCTATTTTTCCAAACAGCAGGTGTCCCCACCATTGTTCACTTCCATCCCCAGGAGCAGTCGCTTTCAAAGACAAACAAGCAGGCCACTACACAAAGTTTAGTTTAAAAGCAATTGCTCAGAATCAAGAAAACTGCAATTTCCACAGAGCTATACACTAGGGAGAACACAATACTGTGGCCCATGCCTAATTTACAGACTACATTTGACCTCAATGCTCATCACATCTGCTGCTCCAGCCTCTCATTCTTTAAAAGGCTTATTTTCTGCTTTTGGGATAAACATGAAGAATGGAAAACAAAGGCAGAAAATTCTGATAGTGACCCAAATACAGGCTGCTGATTAATAAAACAAATACTCATGTGCAGAGTAATGGGCTCCCTGGGTGTTTCAGATAATCAATTAAACAGCTGTCTACATGCACGGCACTTTGATTAGACGAGCAAATGAAGAAGGAAAACACTTTCACCTCATGCACAAAATGAAGCCTTAGCAGTAAAGAGGTTGGTAAAAACACAATATGCTAAAGGCTCATATTTATATATTGCATCGATTATTTTTTGATAGAAGGACACTCGGCACAGTCCCAGAGTCAAGACACAAGATTGTACTGCATCATGTTTTTCACACTGTATTCGTTATCCACCTTTGTCAAGGCACACATGACACCGTTTGACAGCTTGGAAAGCTGCAAGAACAAATGGATTTAGAGATGAAATGCTGTGCAGAAACAGAAGAGCAGAGCTATAAACCAGTTTAAGAGAGCCCCTGAACTCCATGGCACTTTTCACTGCTTTGTAGGAGCAAAGAGACACTGGGAGAACAGGAAATCAAAACTGTCTGATTTAAAAATCTTTGAAGGAGTCAAAATAAAAAGCTCCCACCTCTATCATTATTAAAGCTCTGCTCAGCCGTCTTCAAAATAAAGATGCAAAAGACGTCTGCCATAAATCTATGTTGTGGGGCCCCGATAGGCATAAGCTGGAACGGAAAATATGCAAAGCTCTCTCAGAGGTTTGAAATAATCTGCAGATACAGTATGTTGTCCTCACTAGAGAGCACTGAGGAAAAGTTCCTAACTAAAATGCCAAGAACGATAAGACAGCAGTGCTAATGTCCACTCTACCATCCCTGTCTGCATACACACACATATATATATAAGTCATATAAATACTCATCTTTTTAATTTTAGGCCAAATGGGCAGATGTAAGCTGTGTTACATCCTGCAAAAGATTCCCAGAACAGGCTGACAATTTATACTGGAATGTGAAATTATAGGATTATGTCAGGTAGTGTAGTATGATACTGCACACAACCCTTGCCAAAGATATTTAAATTTAACAGTACTGGCAATACGGTATAGTCATAGTAGTGGCTCATTCTAGATATCTGCCCTCCTGCATATCAGTAAGAACAAACCAATGCCCAGGAGAGGAGTAGCACGCTGATGAAATCAGAGGTTTCCCAGGTCTCTTAATCTCGGATTCCAGGTGCACTTTCTAAAAACACACCCCAGCACTCCACAAGTATTACAGCACCAGATTACCGCAATCATTTATTTATCTGTGTGGCACTTTACGGGTTAGTCAAAGAGCTTCACAATTGCACTAATATGGAGCAATGCACGTAAAAATAGCAGTTGACAATACAAGAGCTTAATGACTTACGCTATATAAAGGCAAGCAGCTAGAGCCATAATAAATAGGTCATCATGAGAGCACAGGCAAATGCTTGTTGAAAAGGTAGGATTTTCAATCAGACATAATCAGGAAAAAAAGGTGGAGGGCCTTTTGAAACTAAATGATGACAAACACAAATGTCCAACTTTGCTCCCCTGTACTTCCCAATTTTCTCTTCAGTTACTGGAGGAACAAATTATTCTGAACCGCAAAGGAGCAGCACAACCATACAGTGAGTAATGTTAGGGATGAGGAATTATTGGGAATACCAATTATACTTTATAACTTTGACCCTTTTTAAGAGGCAACCAGAGAAGCCCACATTTAAGAGACACAGCAGCTTGTTTCAGGCACTGGAAAGGCCAAATAAACTTTACAGATGACCACAAACAACAAGACATGACAAAAACGACAAAAAATGAGGAATTTAGTGGCCATTTAAATGTATCTGTGAGCAAAACAGAAATCACATAAAGAAGATCTCCTGTAGAAGTTGGGAAAAACTCTTATCCATGACTCACACTGCTTTTCTGCCTGGGTCCAGAGACACATCTTCTTTAGAGGTTTTCAAACCTTTATTTAACCAGATGAGTCAATAATGGAAAACTTTGCAATTGCTAGAAAAATCAGAAGGAGGTATCTTTCTCGTTAGTAAAACATTAGCAACCCACCTGGGATTTGAACCCACAACCCATCAGTATAGAGAGTCCAACCACTCCCCCATAATGCTGCTCACAACACCATAATGTAAAATGCAAAACTAAAGTGAAAGTTCAGAGAAAAAAAGAATTTCAGCTGCCGAATTCCATTCCTGGCTCATACACTGATATCTGACTTTGTGGTATTGCCACAATTATGCTTACCACCCCCCTACCCACCAATATAATTGAAATCACATCACATGAAAAATTTAAAAATAAAAAAGGCTTCAATTCTTGTGGAGAGCAGTCACAGCTCTTGAGCCGACATCACCCAGCGCACAGTGAATGAAAAAGATATGCAGGCCAGGCTGCACTGTGACCAGTGTTGCTTCAAGGTGATAGGAAGGGCATCTCGCAGGTTAATGACCACTTGTGAATTCCAAGTGGCCATTAGCCACATGTGATTTAGCCTTTAGTGGCCTTGGAGCCGAGCAATGCAGGTTTCTGAGCTTTTCTTTGAGTGTATAACAGATATTCCAGCATTACCTATGGGGAGGGTAAGCATGGAAAGAATGAAAGGCTGTACAGGCAATTTACAGTTTCTGCAAGCACAGTATAAAGACAGAGAGAGTCTTGTGGACTTTGGCAGGCTGTGCTTAAGCACTTACTGAAATAAATTTGTCTTCCAAGTTATATAGTAAGGAAGGTGATAAAAATGGTACACTGTGCTTTCAAAAAGACCCAAGGTCACTTTAATTTAAATGCATAAGCACCTTTATTAAAATGGACCCATATGTTCAGAAAGTGTCCAAGAGCCAGACCTGCTGTTTCACTGGATCTCTCCACTATAGGCATTGCAAATAATCTAGAAGCACTATTACCTGTGGAGAAATAAGGTTTTATTTCCAATGATCTTTAAAATCTAAGATTTATGTTATCAGTAACAAAAACGATTTCTTCAACAGTTCAGACACATAGAAAGCAGCAAATAAAGCTCTAAAGACAAAAACTGCTTGATAATTCTGGTCCCCATATTTCTCCTCTTGCAATAGCTCTTGATTTGAAAGGTATTTTACATGCACTGTACTTACAAATGGTGTCCATGACACTGGGACAATGCTACCTTTCACTACAGAAAGCACAAAAAATACACTGCCTGTCCCTCCATCACTTATTTTAAAATTTGGCGCTAGTAAGAGTAGAAAGATGGTTTCAGTCCATACAAAAAACATTAAAATATCCACATAACGATGAACTATGCTGCATTCCAGAGTTAATACAAAACAAACTCTGAATTCTCCAGCCAATAAAGTTTATGCTTCAGTACAGATCGCTTATCCACACTATGACTGCATTTAGAACTGCGGCTCACAAAAAAATATTTCTGGTGCAATATAAGGCATCCCTAACTTTGTGTTTGCCAGTAAATTATTTGTAAATTAAAGATGTTTTTTTAGCCATGGTAAGGCTGTGTCTGCTAATCTAGCAATTGGGGAAAAGTTATCTATTCTACACTGCCGGCATATTGCAAACTGGGGTGAAACAGATCCGTTACCATGCTGGGGACAACCTTTATTGTTGATGTGTGACAAAGCAGAGCCAATAAACTCTTCCCAGCTTATTGAGTGATGATTCCGCCTTTTCCAGACATGCCCTGACACAAGGCATAGTACACTACCCCTTTCATTTAAGATATTAACTTTAACACTTGTTAACTGAAGTACCTCAGACAGAGGCGAGGGAGTGCAGAGGAGGTCCCTTGTGACCAATGTCCCTGATTGCCAGTAAGACTTAGGAGAGAAGCTGCATCTTACTTTGCTTAATGGATGAGCAATCATCTTTCTGTTTAGATTGGCTGAAGGACGTGCTGCCACCTGAGAAAGGGTTCAGACAGCATGTACATGTACAGGCACATGTGACCTTTAATCTCCGTTCCAGGAAAAAGTACAGTAGGACAGTCTTTACAGACTCCTGTGCACAGTTGCAGCATTTGTTTGTGAACAGTTCTGCATACTTGATAAGAAGCCAGCCAATCAATGCCAATTCAAAATATAAAAAATACTACTTAAAATTAAAATCAAGCCTGTGATGGACTGGCGCCCGTCCTGAGTGTGCCCTATTTTGCATGCCAGGATAGGCTCCGACTCCCCTGTTACTCGATATCAGATAAAGTGGTTAGGAGATGGATAGATAAAACTAAAGCAAAGGGTGGTATGATGGAGCAGTGGGCGGAGCGGTGGCTCTGTGGCTAAGGATCTGCGCCTGTGACTGGAAGGTTGCCGGTTCAAATCCCGCGGCCAGCAGAGGAATCCTACTCCGTTGGGCCCCCGAGCAAGGCCCTTAACCTTAACTGCTCCTTGGGTACCGTACAATGGCAGACCCTGTGCTCTGACCCACAGCTTCTCTCCCTGACTGTGTGTCTGTGTCTCCATGGAGAAAAGCTGGGGTATGCGAAAAGACGAATTCCTAATGCAAGAAATTGTATAGGGCTAATAAAGAAACATTAACATTAACAGTGGTTAGAACTGCTGCCTTGTAGCACTGGTTCCTAGGCTGCTATCTGTAAGGAGTTTGTATGTTCTCCCCATGTTCATGTGGGTTTCCTCCCACAGTCCAAAGACATACTGGCGGGTTAATTGGCATCTATGAAATTGGCCTTGGTATGAGCGATTTGTGCATCTGTGTCTGTGCTTGTCCCGTGATAAACTGGTGTCCCATCCAGGGTGTATCCTGCCTTGCACCCGTTGCTGCAGGGATAGGCACCGGCTCTCCCACAACCCTGTATTGGATAAAGCAATTAGAAGATGGATGGATAAATAAAGTTTGCAACAAAACTGGACACTACAAGGGTATCTGGTATCTGACATCTGACACCAAAGAAGCAGCTGCCATTGGAGTGAATGCATATTGAACTGGAAGACAGACCGAGAGGGCAAAAAATATTAATTAGTTTAGCAGCTGACTGCCATTGGGTCAAAATGGAAGAGTTTTAGACACTGCGGGATATAAAGAAAGAGCCAAGAAACAGACCGCAAGAACCTACAAATCCCACCATTTCACCAGCAGCTTACATGTCTGTTACTAGTGGGAGCCCCAGTCGCGAGGAAAAGCCATTCAATCTCAGCCCAGGACAATCCTTCTAAACTCACGGAGCTTCAGCACACGGCCCTGCAAAGGAATATAGATCCCTGTCTCTCTGCTGATGCAATTTATCTCAAGAGCCTGATGTTCCAGGGGAATTAAAATGGATATGAATTTACTTTTTTTGTCAAGTGTAGTCATGTTCTATTAAGTGGATTCTTACTGAAGCCTGATATGTTATCTCTGCAGATTTGCCCTCTGGGCACGGGGAGAAGCCAAATGAAAAGACAGCTCAAGTTTATGTCAGGGCATTTCTTCTTTTGTTTGTTTGTGTTCGTGAAGAGCGGTGCTGCAGAAAGTGTAAAAGATTCTTCAGTTGTCTGCTGCCCCCCCCCCCGGCTCACATACACACCCACCCTCCCACCCTCTCGCCTCTCTAACCGAGCACAGGCTGTAATTTCTGTGGGTTCCACAATGGCAGCATTAGGCACAGCGCAAATGTCTCTGTGGTTCTTTACCGGTCCAGATCTCAAATGCTACAGTTACGCCACAGCTGCAACAAATCAATACAATGTGAAAACGAGCGCCTGTTATACAGAACGAACAAAGAGAGAGGAAAAAGCAGAAACAAATCATTTTGTTGTAAGAGCTAAATCTGTATCTACAACTCTCACATTGGCACGCAACACAGCAGCTTTCTAAAATATATGAAGCATAGGGAGCCTTGCACCTTTAAGAGTTGCCAAAAAAACAAAAACAATGTTTTTATCTCTTCGGTTATTACTTGCAGTTGATTACTTCGGCCCAGTAATTAATATGTAAATGAATAATGAAAAATTAAAAAGCCGCGTTGTGAGTTTTTGTCTAAAAATCATTCTGCTGAGGAACACGGGAGATTACAACTAGCATTTCAAGAGTGCTTAAAAATGATGATTTTATTTGCCATCTGACTTGCACTTGATAATTTTGGTAATTAGTATGTAAATCAGGAATGATACTGCTGCCGAGAGGAAACATACCCCCTACCTCTCCGGATTCTGTCAGTCAACAAACAGAGATATATAATCAATACAGAAAGGAAGCAAAACATCAAAAGGGGTGCTTGTATACACTACAGACACTACATTCCACAAACCCTGCCAAAATGCTAAATATTAAGCGGCAATCCAATTTTATCATAAAATAAGACCCTGAGTTGCAGTGCAGCTTAGAAAGAATGCTGTAACCAAACAAGTACTTGTCAAGCCCTGAAAAAATGTATGTATCTGAACATTAACCTTCTGAGCAGTTATAGTTCAATTTTGTTCATGGTTCTGTTTCTTTTTCTACTTTTTTTTTGGTAACACGAGTTCCGTTTTCCACTGCACACCTCGCAAGGCGACATAGGCAGACAGTTTGTGTGTCCCAAGGGTTTTAAAACTGTTCTCAGAACCAAACGCAACATTTATACGACCTCTGCCCCCATAAACTATACATTGCATGACCCTTCTCTCATATGTAACACACACGCATGACCTCACTCACCAGACATAACATTGTTAGTTTTCTATGTTGTCATTTAGCTCTTCTGTTTTCTGATATTTGACATGACCTGAAATGCAAAGTTTAAATGTGCATGTATTCTAACACCATCAGAGTAAATATTAACTTGCTGATGAGATTTAAAAGGACAACATGAAGTTTAAGGTTTAACTCAATAAAATCATTTTCTTTAGAATGTATTACTTGCAGTAAACAGTGTGGCCTTGTATACAGTGGGTATACTCTACAAAAACAGTTCATTGAACAGCTATAGGGACTATGCTTGATCTTTGGAAGGTTATCAATTTAGAATAAAGATGACACCCATATTTGCAATCAGTGAGAGGACTCTCTCCAGCTGCTGTTCTGAGCTCTCTGCTGCAATAAGTGATATACAGTACAAGGTGAACTTACATACTGCTTACAGTCCTGTATTTAAGGCATTTCAGGAGTGCTGACTATTTAAAATGTAAAAGACAGAAAAACAGGAAAATAGATTAAATCCAACCCAACACCTTTTAATAAATGAATTTAAAAAGATTGGATACATAACTCAAGTTTATTAAGGAACAAAAAAATAAAGCACACTACGGCTTATGCTTGGTACATACACATTTAATATAGTTTTCAGAAATTGACATGACTATTTGTTTTTTTACTTTTTTATCTTCATTTCGTAATGCTGTTTTTGATAAAATCAGTGTGCATTTGCTTGTTTATCAAATCTAATGTGAACTAACAAGCATTATTGGCATATATCCGGTGTAAATTACACAGAAAAACAAGATTCAGTGGCTTTTCTTTTTATCGATTAAAAAGTGTTTTGGAAGCTGGTCGCTTTACATAAAAACTATTCATAACAAGTGCAATGTTACGCCTAACAGTATGTCCTTATTTCATGATAAAAAATCTTCATGTGGCTTCCAAACAAGAACATTTTTTAATGTATTGTCTTTGAAGAGCACATCTCTTTTCAGTTTATGTGACATACACATTGACAGCTCACTAATGTGTGGTCCAAAGTTTTAACTCTTAAATATTTTCTGAAGAACAGACTGCTTAGATCCATGTTACAGAGCAATTTGTAGCATATGTCTAGAACAGCATACTGTTTTCATAAAAGTAATTGTTTTAATGCCTTTTGTAATGGGATAAAGCACATGGATATTCTTTCTCTGGTTCTGCCAATGTTCTAAAGTGAAAAATGCTCCACTTTTGCTACTGACATCTCCTTGTAAGTCTAGCTTTCTAACTGCTGACCAATTAGCTGAGGTTTCAATTCAAGGCTGGAGTTTCTATGGTCACTCAGATACCAGGAAAATATTTCAAGCCTTGACCTGAAATGGATTAAAAACATCAAAAAAATTGCAGCCTAGCCTTTGAGACAGACAAAGAATAATTTGTACTTGTCCACCTTCAGCACTTACCAGGGCCTTTCTATGTTCAAAGTACAGAAAGGAAAAAGAAAAAAAAGCTCTGTAAATCACACCACTCCATCACTGTGGATGTCAAGGCGAGACTGTGCTGCTAATTCTGAAGCAATTGCTTGTAAATTGTGTGAATGTCATCTTGCTATTAGAGGTGTGCTATGAGGATCTGCTCCAGCACTAAAATTAGTACAAAGATAATCTTCACAAGTTCTAAAGCATTGCAAAGCAGTGTGCTATTGATTACGAATCATGCTGTCATCCCCAGCCAATCACACTAATGCATTTTGCACCACAAAAAGAGCTGTATTGCACTTTATATGTGATACTGGATGGAGAAAAAGATCCCGCTGTTCTAGAACAAAACATTACAAAACAGATTCTTACTAACATACTGCAAGACAATTTATTTTCACATTGTAATCCTCTTTTTAACATCAGATAACTTCAAAGGGGGTTAAATCTATTTTCTCACATCTCCGTTGTTAAATTATAGCTGAAAGATCTTTTAACTATTTTGTATCAGACTGGTCAAACCATTTTCTGCTGGCATAAAGCCGTAACAGTCAAGAAATAACATTTTTCCCCAAAAAGAGCAGATAAATAATGCATGTCCACAAATGTCCACTTTCTGTTAAAAACAACTTCAAATATTTTTCCTTTTACTGTTATTTGATGGTGTTCAAGAGGTTATGAGAACACAGAGAGATCTTATGTTGACTTTAATATGACTTTAACTTTGACTTTAACTATATTGGTCATAGGAGTTAAAAATTATTATTAATAAAATTTATGATGTCACTGTTATTCCTTATTCCATGAAGTTAATTCATGAAGCTGTCATGAACATAAAGTTGTCAATTTATTCATAAGATGCTAGTGAAAATCCATGAACTTTTCCTACAGTTATTATGGTGCAGATGACTAATAGCAATAATTCCTCTCCACTCCCACCTATCTGTACTGCAGTACACAGTCCTGTCATCTCTCCGATAGCTTCTGTCATTGTTTCCATCACATCATACCCTCCTGTCCAATAACCAAATTCCTCTTGAGGAAACAAACTGCACAACCAGTACCTTATTCATGAGAAACTTTATTTTCAGACACAATAAAGAAAACTGGACAAAAATGCCTCTGTTGCAATAAATATGACTTGGATTGTAACAACCTGAAACAAAAAGAAAAGAAAAGACATGATCAAGGGCATTAGTTTTGAAACAATATTGTTTTTAAAACTGGCACCAAAGTAAAGGAAAACAAACACTGATGTGCATGTTAAAGGTTTAATACAACACTTAAAAAGCCCTTTTTACTACAAAACCTAAAGCTAGAGTTCCTTGGGTATACAGGCCCGGTGTTCAATGGCACGCTTAAGTATAGCAATTTTCCTCATCTCAATAAAAATGAAAGAAAAATGCACAACCACGGATAAAGAGATACATATTTATTGTGCATGGCTCTTGATTTACAGCATTTCCATTTCTTTTAAAGTCAGGGAATCAGAAGAATTTTGGATCAATTAAAACATTTGGATCAATTAAAATCCCTGTCCATTGTAGCACAGCGGAAGCACAGCATTGTTCGGCTCCCCAGCTGCTCTCACTCGGCGGTTAAATAACCCTTCTGCTTTGGAAGCACTCGAGGCTCACTTAAGGCTCAGAAAACTTTCACAAAATTCATTTTGCAGACAAGCAGGAAAAAAACTACAAAACCAGCAGCAGTGAAGAATGCATACCAACTTTGCAGAAGCACAGAGAGGATTAGAGCTGGTTAACTGTTATTGGGGATTGTCGGGTTAGTCTGTCTCACTGTATCAGCTCGACCCAGCTTCCACACACTAATGGTCCTCTAGGCTAAAAGCGAAAGCTGATCCATCAGGCTAACATTAGCATAGAATAACACTCAATGCTTATTGATGTGCACTCATCGTAACTACAACCCCCGGCACCCGGCTTAGTCCATTATTTTCATTTTAACTCAAGTCAGTTGTATGCTTGTCTGCCTCAGTTATTGCACTGGCAAGACGGGCGGACTTCAATGAGTTTCTGAGAAAGGAGACTATGACCTTTGAACTTCAGGCACTTTCTATATCATTGCCACTTTCAAACGAAGCTCTTATTAGCATCACAGCCATGATCGATTTCAGAGCGACACCAGGACATCACTTAACGTTCTAACGCTACCAAGTCACAAACCATCCTCGCAAATGCACCAGAGCAACAGCCTCTCTCTCCATCTCTTTCACTCTCTGTCTCTCTTACTTTCTCTAGTCTATTCCTCCCTTGCTGGCTCTCTCCCTTGCCCATTAAAGGGGCTCACTTGCAAGGCATAATTAGTGCCGACTGTTCATCAAGTTAAATTTCCATCCCAGTCCTTTCCAGCTGTACTTTCTAATGGGTGACAGGTTACATGATGTCCCCTGACTGCACAGGCTCAGAGCCCTTCTTTTAATAGTGAAGGCACAAACTTCACTTAACCAGCAATAACATCATTGTGAACAAACAAAAGCACTCTGGGACTGCCCCCCCTGGTCTCACATTGCTTCGGTAGAAATGAACAACAAGAGTAGCCTCGTACAAAGCAGGTTCCAAACATGGACTATCCTTTTATGTGAATAAAAGTACAGATTTTGACCAGTTGACTGACTGCTCACTGACTTATTCCTATGCAATCTTTGAGTCACACGACAAATGGCCCTGACTTTCCAGAATTTTCAAATGTACAATATACAATGTGCAACGCATTGTGAAGACAGTATAGTATACTGTGTGCAGTGTGTCTGTCCCAGGCAGCTCATATGATGAGTCTAATTTCCCTCATGTTATTCCAATTGCTAAAGCTGCTTCTAGTGTTTGGAAGACTTAAGTTAAATGTTTGGTGCCAGGCTAGTTAAAAAACATAATAATAACTCTGGATGGGTGGAAGACATTCATGTCCTGTAACTCTTCAAAGAGGGCAACAAGAAGCTACTGGGGTGAGGGTTATTTATATTAGTTTTTATTTTGAGATTTGTTCCAATTATTTCTGTATTTCAGGCACAACACAAGCAGCAACAGGCAAGCAGTCCCCTAGCTTAAAGCCCGCCTGTGTACACTAGCACTAAAGACAGAAAAGATGCGGACCCACACTCCAATTTATCAAGTTATACCATCAATTGAACAGCAGAAGCTTATGAATATGAGCCTTATTTTCCCTGTTCAGTATCATCTAACCGAGATATAAAAAATGTCCTTTTTTAAGAGGACTCATTAAGAATGCTCTGATGCAGCTGCACAACTGCGGCTAATACAATTTATCTAAGATATGCTCGTTCCATCAAGGCCATAAACCATATAACTCGGAAAAGCGAGAATGTAAACCCTATTTACCTATCAAATAAGACAAACATTATGCCACTAGCTGAATTTCATTGCCAAGCTGTCACCACGAATATCTTCTGTTTAAAAAATAGCTGTTCATTATATTCTGCAATAGCCTGTCAAAGCACTGCAGTTACTGAACCTAAATAATGCACATACGCAATTGGGCAATGTGCATTATACGTTTAGATTGTAAGTATTCTTTATGGAACCCCAAGGCTAATTTCTAAATGAGATGGTTCACTTGAACTGAATCAAAACCATTTTTATCTTTCTGACCTTGTTCTTTTTTTATTTTTTCATTTTGGAAGGGAGGTGGGGGGAGGGTTGTACCAGTTGGTTGGTTGATTGTATAAAGTTTGCATGAGACATTACTGAAAAGAGCTTTTTCTCCCTCTTTCTCTGAGGTCACTTTTTACAACCCAAACAGCTGTAGTTCTCAAGGTCTTTTCCGATCATTTGGATCCATAATCTGTTCTCAGAAAGGTTACTATCAATAATATATTCCAGATATTTTCTTATTTAGCTGCAACATACGTGCTGATGTGAGGACTGGTTACTTCTGCTCTCCTGTGCAGAGCAGAGTGCAATAACCAATATGACTGTTGCCTTTGTTCATTTCTTCTGCCTCTCCCCATTGGCAAAGTGAATGACACTTATTTTAAATTGATTAGCAAATGCTGGATTTCGTCAGTTTATACTGAATGGGCTAAATGCTTCCAATTGATTTGCGATGCCCCACTTTGGAGCAACACAGTGCAGAAGAGCACATGTGCTTCCAATATTGTAGTTTTAAAGGGACGGTAATAATAGGTCTTGTGTTGACAGCGATGTGTATCTTAGAGAATATTATAATGGATGTATAATGCTGCCAAAAATAACACAGAGCTGTTTTGCCAGATAAGATTTTTGAAAAGGTAACATTTGAAAACTTAAAAAGCAGCTATCAAAAGGGTTAGGTAGATCCAACCAATAGTAAAAGTCCTATTTTATCAGTGATTCAGTGGTATTTAAGTGAAAATCTGACAACTGTTGGCAATAATTTAGTATAGAAGAACTCTAGATTGCATGTGCTAGTTATATGTGAATGATATCCTAGAATTTAACACATGGACATCCCATGTGAAAAGTACTGTTACTTCTAGCAGTAATAAATGGATAACAGTAAGTAAATAACTAATACTAACTGTTCACTTATCGCTAATAAGACATGGATCATACTTTTACAAGCACTCGAAAAGCTGTGTCAGTAATAAAGTAGTAGCCTAACACATGCCCTAAAGGCTTCTGCAAGTCTGAAGAGTTCCCTAAGTGTCAGTACAAGTCTGAGGTAAAATCAGGTAAGGTAGTATTTGTGGCAGGATATACTGCCTATTAATCCCTAAACTTGTAAAAATGTCTTTATCCCCTCAGCTGAAGTATGAGAGCCCCCGGCATACTATAAGCCAAAGAAAACAAGGATTCTCTTTACAGCATTGCGGAAGGATGCAGGTATTTTCACTACAACCTAGGAGGCACTGCAATGTCCATCGCTGAATCCCAGACCGTTACAACAGCTGAAACTCCAAATGGCTACAGGATCTCAAACTGGCACAAATGAGTCTCACCTCGCCAGCAGCCAGGCTGTCACACACAGACTGTGCCGTGCACTAGTTCATCCCAAGTCCAGCCGCTAAGGTGGTGGTGACAAACATTATAAAGACGAAGAAGCCAGTTTCGGGTTTTTTTTTCCTCTTTTGGCATTGAATAATATGGACTCCACCTTTTTTTCTCCAGAACCTTATTATTACTCTTACATGAGTGTGATCGAGCGCAGTGTTTCTCAGCCTTTTGTGTAACAGGACCCATCTCCCCAAGGTCCTCCTCCTTCGAGGAAGCAGTCCATAGCAAGAATGTAATTTCAACGGTAATGTTACTTAACGGACCGTGAGTTAAGAATGGAGGAACTAGTACATGCATTCATATACTGTCCATACATGTGAAACACCACTCATGCACAAGCCCCCTCTGAAAGCCTGACAGTGGAAGACTCTGCTGCAGCAGAGGATCTGGTCTAGGGAGTGGCGCTGTGCATGCCCGGAGCCTATGAGTGATCGGGTTCGAATCCCCGCAGAGCAGGGAGAGCTGCACTCTTCACACTTGCCAACAGCAGAATAACTCTTGAGGTGGAGAGATGACGAAAATGTAAGTCACAGATGGGATTTCTTTATCTTTTGCAGCAGGATCTTAGATTAGATCGACGAGCAGTGAGGCTACTGAACATTTACTGAAGATAATGGAATTACCTCTGTAATATCAGTTCATTTATGTGGACTGAAAATATATAAATGTATGTACTTTTTACACAATTTGTCAAAATGCAGAGGAGGCATTTGAAATGTACCCCTACCAATGTTTCTGAACAGCAAAGTAAGAAGAGACCCAATTAGGACATTATACCGATCAATTAACCAGCTCTCCAAACAAAAAAGTAATTAGTATTTCTATTGTGAACAGTTGCGAAAAGCCACTTACAAAGCTGCAAAAACACCTACAGCCGTCAGCACAAGAGAACTGAATAATAGAGGGGGAGACACCTCAGCACTTCTGCACTGGCACGCTGTCAGCCTGCAGGGCTTGAGTGAGGGAGAGAGGGAAAGGGAAAAAAAAATTAAAAAGGCTTGACAAAGGCTATCATTGACAGGCCCCAGAATCCCACAAATAAAATCTGAAAATCTTAACCCAATTCTCTGTCATCCAGCACAACCTACTGCTAGCAGTTTAAAACCCAACTTGTGTCTTCCCCTGGCCTTGTTCATTAAAGAAAACTCCCCAGTCTGCTCCAGCTGATGAAAAGCACAGTTGGAAGGCCTTCAAACTTTAAGTCAGAAGCCTGTTTCAACATAAAGCCCCTGATAATCCGTTCCAGAGCAGCCGAAGAAAAAAAACCTCCTCTAATTCCAAGCTGTGATTATTATATTTAATTCAATACATTTTCTGAAGCATAAAACTCGATGTTGTAATAAATGACTTTTTCTTTCGTAGAAGATTACTTCTAACAGACCAGCTAGTATGGGATCAAATCTGCCTAGTTTCTTCAAAACAAAAGACAAAACGAGCTCAAAAGAGGCACAGAGAAAGACATTAAGAGCATATGTTCGGCTTCTCCATGTGCTACTTTAAAAGGCTAGAGTGGATTTTAAAACTCAAGAGTGCTCAACACTGAAATGATCCTAAAAATCAAACATGAAAAACATATGGCTTCTCTATCTATCTCTCTTCTAACTGCTAAAACATGTTCAACTTCAGACAGGCCACTGTGAGTACCACAGAGAAATCAGGTTGGGGATTACTGAAAAATCAGACTCAGATGTTAAGCAAATACCAATTATAAACAATTTTTAAAAATTACAGGGTTGCTGAAATAAAATAAATTAATTTCCGCAAGAGTAAATTTCACTGTTTTAGAAATAATATCCAATATCAGATTAAAATATAGACTAACATAAATTTCATAATTAATTCTAAGCCAAATAATTTTAAAAAATGAAACCATTCTAAAACATTCTCAAAATTTCAGACACGTTTATGAAAACATAAATTACAAAACATTTGTAAAGCCATCAAGTCCATTTTTGAATTCTAAGTTATCATTGAGATTTGTTTCCAGTTAACGCCATGAGAGAACAAACCATGGGTATAAATGTTTAGGATATAAAAAAAGAAAAAAAAACAGATAAATATCAACTGGGAGAGGAATTTAAAAGCAGGAAATTCTGTAAATGAAATTAAAATATGTGTTGCTCTCTGTAGCAATGTAGCGGCAGGAAAACATTTTAGATCTAAATGTGAAGCATCACAAATATTTGGAAATAAATAAATTAGGAGATTGTGTCCATAAAGTGTTAATACAACATTCCGGAAGAGAAATGGATTGTAATCTTGTTTCTTATGCTACAAGGCTCACAGCTTAGGTGTCATGTTCCAAGCGGGTTTTATAAACATTCCTACTTTTTCAGTTGAATTGGCAGTGTTTGTAGCAAGGCCGTAATTAACACTGAGATCTTCAGAACTCAATGACTGAAAATAATTACTTCTTTTTTTTTCTTTCACTCTTTCTCTTGCTCCGTCTCTCTCTGCGAGGGCTCAAGCCAAGAATGCAGAGTTGACTGGACAAACACAAAGGCCTTGCGGAACAGTGCCCGCTGACATCCCCATTCAAGACGCAGGGAAGAAAGTTCAGGCTTGAATGGCTCTAACCTGCACGCTGGTAAGATCAGCTATCATTGAGACACTGCGTAAGTCAGCACTATTCACTGAGCTCGCTATGACCTTAAAATGGTTGCTCCGGGGGCATGTTCATCCACCAATTAGTCTGTGTGTGTAGAGCTGGCTGACTGGTCGGCTGGCTGGCAGTCCTTTCTCTCCCTTCCACACACACATAGGACACACAAAGACATGCAGAAATGCACAAACGCACGCACACAGAACAACCTATCATGCAATGGAGACATTTTTTTTTTCTTTACAGGTCACTTTCGGGGAATGAGCAACATCTAAAATAGCAGCCATACAAGAGGGCCAATAGCGTGCAGAATAAGAGCTCAAACACAAAAGGTGCACATTGCACAGGAAGCATGATCTGTGCAAAGGTGCACATTGCACATAATGTACGATCAAGCAATCAATCAAAATGTTTAAGGTACTTACAAACAGTATGATATTAATCTTTGTTATTACACACCTTTAAACATTTCTCGTTATTTTTTTTGGCAGCTTTCCCTCACAGATTTCTTATGCCTCAACCTGTTATCGTGCAATTATTTTCATTATTGTTTTGCAGATCATCTCAGTTCAGTCAAGCTGTGGTCACTGGAAAATGGAAAGAGGAAAAGAAGGAGGTTTTAGCCCAGAGGTCTGACGAGCTGTTAATTAAATGAAATTATCTACTTTTTGGAGTCGCTGGCGAACGGCAGCCCTGGCGCCTCACCTGAGCCCCACGCAGCTCTCTCCCTGTAGCACACCTCAGTCAAGCACAGAGCACAACAACTAGAACAACCTGCTCTGCACTCCACAGTATTTGCTGCAAAATTACTCATTTTTGCAAAGACAATGAAGAAAAAGTAAAAATATGTAACACGAGGCAATTAAAGCTGTTCCTCCTTGAATGCTTGCTTTGGTCGAGTATCTCTGAGAGTTTTCCACTCCTCATCTTCAGTCGTTACTATACTTCAACTTACATTACAGCAGTTCTTTACGTTCATTCTAAATAATTAAAGAAAAATCGAAAATGTGTTTATGACATGACACTGGAATCGGGTTGCAAATCTACCTGCTATATTTTTATTGGTTGAAGGCGAAGCTGTTTTGTAAGATGAGCTGCAGCACAGATATAAATTTGATAACTAATACTGAATCACTTCAGTTCATTTTCCACTTCAATCGCAGAGTCAGAAAAGGCCCTGACTGAGACGGTCTCTCTGTGGAGTGTAAATGCCTGCAGAAGGGTAGTAATCAGAAAGCGAACACATCACAAACAGCGTAGAGACAATCCTTCCTTCTCGAGAGAGTGGTTCACAAATGACACTTTAACCTTTATCACTTTCACCTTTCAAGCTGGTACTTCTACAAACCACACCATAAGATTCTGATTTAAAAACAGCACAATCAACCTGGAGGTCTCTGATAAATCTTTGATCAAATTTATCATACGCATGAATTGTGATTAAAAAAGCCGAGTTTTTCAAAACTGAAAATATGCAAAGTTTCAATTAGAAAAACACAATAACTGAACTTGCTTTGAATTTTTTCTTCAGTTTTCTTTTGGAGTTAAAAAAAAGGCAGATCTGGGATTCCCGAGTGACTTAATCTGTACAAATTATTGTAATATGGACTGAATTTATAGCAAAAAAGTAAATGCATAAATAGTGGAACATTATAATGTTTATAGGAACAGTTATTTGATAAAAAGCCACTTAAGACAAGTTACATTCTACATTAATGGAAGCATGCTGAAAAATGTGTCAGAGTTTTGATTTTTAAAATTAGAATGGTAAAAACACAACACGGTTCCTTTAAAAGCAACATAATAAGATTAATGTACATGTGCAGTCCAAGTGCTTTTCAAGCACTCTGGTGTAGTAATACCCAATTGTCAACAAAAAGTGTTATTAAAGAGCATTAAAGAAACTACTTACAAAAACAGCCCAGAACAAAAGCAATTTAGTGCAATTTCAACAGCTAGAAATGTAGGAATGCCTACACTCCTCAAAACAAAACAGACTTTCGTTGAGCTTTTTCACATTCTTTATAACATCAATACAGATAGTTCTTAACTTCTAGTTAGTAAAATATGGCATAGTCTTAATAAAGTCATTACACTGTTTCAACAGTGCATTTGTGATATTCTGAAGAAAAATGAAAAAACAGCTTAAGACAAAACATGATAGCATACGAGTTTTTTAGAGAATATTATTGAATTGCTTTTGAAAGTGAGAAAAACATATGGTTGTATTGCCAAAAGTATTAGGGTCAATCATTAAACACCACCAACATAAAAATCAATAATCAGAAATAAAGAAATAAGAAAAACAAATAAAGAGAAAGGATAAAAAATATAATTACAAATGAGCCCACAGGTGAAAATTACAAACTCAATGCTTGATTTTGATGTTGACTTTCCTGAGGTTTTTAAACTGCACTCAATGGGGAACTGCCATAAGGTGCTAGGCATGTAATTTGCAATTCGGAAGTCTGTCCACCTGCAGTCTAGTCCTGAAAGTGCTGAATCACAACTACATTCTGGAAGAGATGTCTTTTCCAGATTTGATCCTCTTCAATCTAGTCAGAAGGTCTTATCACCAGGATTGCCTGATCCATATGGTATCCTTAGTAGTGGGCCTAGTTCCACTTTCCAAGGCTAATGATCCCATTCTAACAAGAGGCACAGGGTTTCTTCAGAGTGTCCTAGCCCTCATTCACTAACGTAAGCCTGCATCAAATCTCTGTACAGAAGTGTGAGCATGAGTGTACAAAATCTGCAGTATTACCATACACAATGTGTATGCATATATATACACACCACTGCACAAACAGCATCCGGATGCACCCATGCATTAAACACGAAGCAGAATGGTTAAAACTGATCGCTAATGTGATGTGTCATCTGACTCCCCTTGTGAAAGGTCAGTAAATACGGCACACCTTGCATGCAGCAATGTGTAAATCACACTTATTCTTCTGCCGAAACCGCAGTGAAACAGGATCACAGAAGACAGTAAACACAATACACAGCCCCTCATTTTGATATAATATAGAAACCAAACCGTTCTGCTTCGGAACAATGCAAATGATGTCAATAAACATCTATTTGTTACCAGAAAGCCATGGGGAGTTTCGCAGCAACCCGGAGCCAATCCCGGAATCAGATGCAAGCGCCAGATCTCTGCAGGGCGCACACACACGCACGCACACACACACACACCAATCAACCCACAACCAGTGTGTCTTTCCACCTAACTCCACACAGAAGAGGATCCCAACTGGAATCGAACTCGGGATGCAAAAGCTGTGAGGCAGCGCTGCTCACCTCCTGTAAACATGCACTTTTTGTGAGGCAGTTTTTACATTGCAGGCTAAATGGGTTTGTTCTTTCACCTTAAATTGCTTTATTTTGGATCCTTTTGTCTCCACACTGATGTTTTTTGTAACCTCTTTCAGGCTGCTGAAAAACAATCATTTGAACACGAAGTAAACAAAGTACAGCTTCAAGCCAGGCAAAAAATGTTGTGTTTTTGATCAGGCTGATTACACACCAAATTGTCATATATCAGTGTTCTAAACAAACCATGACTTGCGCTTCCAATAAACAAAGAGCTTTGGCATTGTCAATACCCTCCTTGATTTTTTGCTTGGCTACATGCCTAACATCAAATGGTACACAATGATTTGGGGGCTGTGTTCCTGTCCAAGAATTTAATCAGATTAATGATGTATTTATTTTAAAATATCATGAAACACATTAAGCTTCAGAACACCTAATATGGATGCACTGCGGTTGCTAGGCAAGCAGTGCCTCGGTTTTGGCAACAATTAGGAAAAGGGTAAAAATCTTCATTATACAGCCAGTAAAACAAGTCCACCCATCTCCAACACATGGTGCACTGTGATCAGAACATGCCCATTAAAACAACACAGGCTGAAGAGCTACTCTGCTGACAAGCACTTTTCTTAATATATAAAAGCACTTAATTCGACACTTATATTGAGCTATCATGATACGTCTGTTCATCTCTCTTTCCGAGATAGCATTCCCAACACTAGTGAGACAAGCATAAAACTACATCTAAAGTCAAGACGATGTCCTGCTGGCCATCAGGGTGACATCAGTGCATACTGGCACAATCAGAAAGCACAAAGATCAGCTTCACCATTACAATAACTATCAATACTGTCTGAAATGCAATTCTGAAAATCTGCCACAATTTCATTTTGCATAAAAAACGTTCATTAAAAGCAGCATAGATTGGAAATTGTTCGGAGCAATAAAAAAAAAACTAGATATAAGCCCCCAAAACATCAAGATCCTTTCCTTAATTTTCCAATTCTTTCTTTAAAAAACAAAAATAGAATGTGTGCATTCTTCATGATGTGATGCTTAAAAAAAATCAATTTCAAGCAAGGATTATAAATGCTAATACAGGGAGAAAGGGCTCCTGGGGTATGAAACACTTGCAGGTTGGGAGGTCTTCTTTGTGGGATTTTTTGTTCGAACAGGAAGCAAACTCTTCACCCAAAGAAAAGAAGGAGAGAACAACTACTCGCTCAAATATGGCTTTCTCATTACCCTGTTATTACCCAGCTCTTAATAATCTCTGCTCCCTGCCTATCCCTTGAAAATTTCTCCCAACTTCATTTCCTCTCCTAATCCCAGCTCATTTGCTGGAGCTAATTTCTTGCTGCTGGGTATGCAGTGTTTTGCCGCCCATGTGAGTTTTTTTTTTTACCGGCCATTTACTTTTCACAGTGTAACCAAACTATTTGGAGGGGAATGATCGGCGCACAAACCCAGCCCGATGTGGCACTGCGAGGACGGAGCGGGGGGAGGAGGGGGGGGGGGGACCGGGCCGCTGTTTGTCCTGCATCTTTGGGTCCCTGAATTGAAGCTTTAGAGAGCAGAGTAAGCAATAAACAAAACCCCCTCAGGGACTGGGGAGGAGCAACAGAACCAATTACGTTTAATTAAATCAAAAGACAGGATCCCCAAAGGCTGCTTTTGAGCTGGAGAACAAATCTGCATTAACACCTTCCCAGCCAAACAACAACAGGCAGGGCTCAGAGAGGGAGATTATCGCCTTGCGTTCACTGCATTCTTCAACACAGCACAATCCTCACCCTGACAAATTTAATCCCGGAGCAGCTGTAGCACTAAATCAGCAGTAGCAAGAGTTACACACATTTGCATCTGTGCAGTGGTCTCTGACACAAATGAAATACTGCAATCTCCGAGTTCACGGATACAGACAATATGTTTTCTGCATCAGACCGAAATAAACACAGTGTTTTACACGAGAAGTAGGGTTGAAGTACAAATAGGATGTGATTGGCCACATTATACCTCTATATGTACAACATCATTTGACAGAAACTGCATATAGAATTGGGGACAAATGGAACCAACAGATAAACGATCCAGGAAGACCAAGCTTTTCCAAGTGCTCAGAAGTATTAGAACACAGATGTGTGTCTGTCATGTGACATCAACAGGACAAGAACCAATCAAACAGACCCTAAAGGATGGATTTACTGTTTCATTCAATCCCATAAGAGATGCCAACAAAAATCCCCAAAAGTGCCGACATCTGCTCAATCAGGTCACCACCCACATGAAGATGCCTTTGAAAGACAAGTGGAAAACACACTGAGCAATTTTATTTATTTTACCCTTTATTTCTTTCCAGACGGAACATAGTCATGGGATCAAGTCAAGCAAGAGCCAAAAGACAAAATCAGAAAAAAAGGCTTTAAGTCCTCCTTATCCTTTTCCATTAGCCCACACTGCCACCTGTGCACTCCACATATTGACACTGGGCCATTGTTCCACAATACCGGGGCACTCCAGACACTGACACTTGCTTTCACTCCGATAAAACACAAACAACTACTCCAAATGTCTGACTGGGAAAAGCACTTGATTCTCTTATCCAATTAGCATCTACAGTTTTGGTAATTTTAAAATGTTAAATACACATGAAGATATCATGGCCAAAAGAAAATAACTCTTTAAATAAATGCGTTGAGTCACTCATTTTTAGCTTTAATACTTTAATTTAAATTTAGACAGAAGAAAATTAAAGTGAAGAACCTCTTTTAAAAAAACAGCAGCTCAGAAAAATACATACCAGATACAGACTTCGGTTTCCTGCACAAAGTGACACACGTCAGCTAAATTTCTGGAGGTTTGGTTATCAGTGCAGTGTACTGGCCAGCGACTGTAGTAGAGTTGGGGGGTGAGATGCTTTTTTAAGGAAATGCTTTGATTTGTGTTCCTTCAGATGCTTTCTTCGTAAACATAAAAAAGGTAAACAAACATATATGTTATAAATCTGAAGATAAGTTGAAAATATTGATTAGAAAGTACAGAGTAACCAAATAAAATAAGAGCCCATTTTTTACAACATCAAGTTTGACTATCCCTGAAACAAAATCATAAAAAATAAGCAGAGTAACAGTCTGACCTACATGGCCTCCACAGATTCATCTTTTCGTCCAACAAAAATCTCTCGTATTTTCCTTTTTGTCAAAAACAGCTGGTGTTCCCAAGTAATATAAATTAATTCAGGTACATTGTGTAATTTGTGTATTAATTTGTGTGTTTAACTTTTTTTATACTTTCAACAAATGGATTCCACCACATCACATTTGCTGCTTGTTAGTATTACTTAAAATGCATTCATTAATATTGCAGATAGTGTAGTGTGAGTGGGCTTCATTACAGACCCAACAATGTTTAAACAGCAGTGTGTAGCTTGCTAATTAATTGTTACCAATACAAAGTTTGTGTCAACAGAGAATGACAGTGTTTCAGCAAAGAACCTTAATGTGATCCGGGTGTAAAGCTATTGTCCAACAGGATATAATTAGTATTATGTGAGTTTAAGATTAGCATAATGATGCGAACAGGAGGCAGAGAGAGGGCCACAGGGGGTACCTCTCCACACAAATCCACCTCCTGCTGCACTCCGGAATGAACTGGCCCCACAGGTCTGCCTTGTTTCCTCACTAAACAAACCACCCAGCTGCCTGCTGGAACGCTGCTGGTGCTACAGCTCCCCTACAGGTGGAGGTTGGAGCTGCATCGCAACTAAAGCACAGCGGGAGCCCCAGCAAAGCAAAGGCACTTCTAGCTGGAATGAAAAACTTGTTATATTGACCTTTCTTCTGCTGATAAGAAAATTAAAACGGAGCAGTAACAGGCTTTTTTTAAACAATAACAAAGGGTGGATAAAACTAAAGAGACAAAGAGGCTGTGTAACTTGCTTTATATATTTCTTTTTTCAGATATGGAGTCATTTGAGTTGAATATGATACATGTTACCTGAAAATATATCTCATGCTACTACTGCATGAGATCTTTAATTAAAAAGTATTCAGATGAAAAAACTAAATTAACTAGTTAGCGAGCTTCAGAGTTATGTTATAAGCTTTTCACTGTCTCTCACTTATTGAGAAAGGCTCATACTATCAGACCACGTTATGATCATCTACATATGTAGACATTATAATCCAAGTCTGGTTTCATTCTAGTACCTTGTGTGGAGTTCACACGATCCCTACATATCCGTGCACGTTTTCATCAGCTGCTCCAGTTTCTTCTCACCTTCCAAAAACGTCATTGTTTGCGGTCTCCAAATCGTTTGTCATGTCCTTGTCTGTGCGTGTCTTATCACACCATCCAAGTGCAGACCAGCATTGCTTCAAGCATAGGGTCCATATTGCCACATCCCTTAAGAGGAATAAATCACTTTCTGATATTGGACTGATGAATCCAAGGGTGTCCTATTGTCATATGACACAAGAATTCAATACCTTTTTAAAAAATTTTCAGAGCATGGTGGAAAGCTTTTTTCCCCATTACAACAAGTAGCAACGCTTCACTGACAATCAGCCTTAATGTTCCTGCAAATCACAAACATTCTGCAATAGATTAGAGCACAGGTGTGTATTTTTGTCATTCCAATGCTCCCAGTTCTGCAAAGAAGACAAGTTAAGTCTACAAACTTCTACATAACTAAGAAACTGTGCTCATGATGGGACTCCCACTGAACCTCTGGAGTGTGGATTACCTTAATCCACACATTTGGTGCACTAATCTGCTATGAGCATTTGTCCATTATTTATGAATAGCTCAAGAAGAATGGAACACATAGGCTTTTAGCTTGTAACCATCATTAGGGGGATTTACTATGCAAACGGAGGGGGCAGGTAGTGCAGAAGACCATTTCTTTTAGACAATGAGAGCTTTGCCTATCTGCAGAGTACCTTTTGAGATATTTAGGCCTATTAATGCGTGAGATCAATTAAGTGCTTGAAAGGATGGCTTGAAAAAGTTTGGCGCTGACCCTGCAGCCAGGCGCAGGGCATGCAGAGTGACCCCTCTCGCTGCATAATCCGCTGCAGGACCAAGATATTTATCTCTCCTGTTATCTGAAACCCAAGTTGTATTTGCACAGGCATGTTAAGTTGAGAGTCAAAGGCTGGTCAAGCATTATATAGGGTCAAAGGAGGAAGTGTAAAAAGACTGGAATCCCAGCCAAGCAATAGGCTATTTGAAGATCCTGCACTTGCTTCAAAAGCACATAACGCTGAGAGAGAGAACACAGTCTGTCCCCTTAAAATGCCTTCCATTGAGCGCTTGCTTCTCTCGCCTGTCTTCACCAATCTTTGCATTTGTACCTTGCAAAACTGACAAATTAGACATTATTTTGTTGGGCTACCGAGCCACAGAAATACTGCCTAAAAGTGCACTCTGTTACAATATCTCTTAAAGAAACTAAATTATTGAAGAGGAGCCTAATGTAAGAAGAGTTAGCAATAGGCGTTACAAGTATATAGGTGTTTGATAATATTGACAAGCATGGGTGGTTCAAGCCCCACAGAATTACAGAGCTCTGTGCAAAATTACAACAATTAAACAATTACATTCTGCCAATTTATCTGAACATTACAGCATCAGAAAAATTTTAAATGTGAGGAGGCCAATCAACCCATCAAGCAGATTGCTAGTATTGAAGTGGTCCATCATGCATCCACCCTTTTCTAAAAGGAACCCTGTGTGTCACCTTTGACATTTATATATGGGGAAACATGTAATATATACACAGTCACAACCCAACACACCTTTGGAAGGATGTGGGCACCTATCTCTACAGTATATGCTGTCTTTAGCAGATACTGATAGAAAGCCTTGCTCCTTTGCATGAATGTCCACATTAAAGCAGTTTTAACCTTGAGAATTCATTGGACTTTCCCAACCGAGTATCGTGGATTTTTGAATAAGGAGTTACAGAAGGCATGTATAATAGAGAGGAAGAGCACTCTCCTAAGAAAGAGCTAAAGTCTGCTCTTTACAAAACTTCAGCCATGCGTTAAGAGGTAGTCACCCTACTTAATATTTCTGATTTTAAAAGTACACTTGCATATTTCAGTACTAAATCAATCTCTCACCCAACCAATCTGTTTCATTTCCAACTGAAAAAAAATGTCATAAAAATAGGCATACAAATGTGTTGCAGGGACACATCTGGGGAAGGGAGGGGGGCTGGTGTGTGGGAGAAATACCAACACAGATAAGTGAGAAAGAGACAGGAAGACTGACAGAAAGGAAGGAATAAAGAAAACAATCAAATGTATGTTACACAAAAAGATCAATTTTTTCCCCTCTATCCAAATACACCAGAACAGAACACAACAGAAACCAGATGGCTCGTTATTTTCCACAATCCTTCAATGCCCCCCTCATGCCCCCACAGTGTATTCTGGCTGTGCCACCCCTGGATGCCCTGGAGGTGTCAGCCTGAGGGCTGTAGTTCAGAAGTGCTCCATGGCCGAGGTCTGGCAGGGCTGTGTTTCCACTCTGTGCCGGTATCAAGCTGCAAGGCTGTCAGATGTTTACGAGAAAATGGGCACAGCAACTCAATTACCCTTTGTGTTTGCTGAAAGGCAAAATGCTTGGAGATGATTTTGGTGACAAGAAGTTTCATTCCATTCCTAAGACGGCATTTTAGCGAGCAGCAGGGGCTCGTGTGGAGATGAAAGCAACGACTCCTATCTCTGACATTAACACCATTCAGGCTGAACGAGCAGATAGCTCAGAGAAAAGAAGCTGTCCCTTTGCTTTGGAAAACCAATGCGAATTCAAAGCTAAAAAAAACAGACTTATTTGTACAGTAAAATATTTACTAAAATGGCTTCTTTACTACAAACAAAATACAAACTACTTATTTCTAGGTGATTAGGTGCTGATTTTAAAACATGCACTGTGCCACACAGATGTACATACAAAAATAAGAAAGTCTGGCTTGTAGAAGCCCCCTGCATGATGCATGTAGAAAATTATTCGAAATCCACAGAATACTACTGAAATACTAGTGTTATTAATAGGGATGCCACCCTATTAATAGGCAGGATCAAACTCAGCAAAATGGGACACTTCACCCACACCAACATTTCCACTCTTGTGCCCCAGTATGGTGACTGGGGACAACACGCCATCTTTCGGGAGAGATAATAAACCAAAGTTCTAACTAAGATCCTGTGAGAACATATTTCATTGTGAGGTCCCAGCTAAATTCCACTCTGGTTTTTTCACAATTCGGCCTCCCTAAAATGTATTCATTTCCAATTTCATTCAATTAGTGATGCAAATTCTCACTACTCGATATACTCTATAGTGAGGGTGTTGATCCGAAAAGCTTGTCACACAGGTGAATTCTACACTTCAGTCGCGGAAGAAGTGGGTCCCGTCCTATTTTCAAGGTTCTTTGGCAGCCTTTGGCATGAAATATTTATAAATTGTACATTAAATATATGAATACAATTAACTAAGAACTAACACTTGGATTTGCGAAGAATGTTATGTTGTGACACAATGAGTGAGACACTGCCCTTCACATTCAGAGGGCTTACATTACAGGTTTTCACCACTAGGGGGTGACACACAATTTAGTACTGTACTTCAGAAACAGCAGGACACAGTAACAAGGCACAGGGGAGGGAGACCTAAGGAACACAGCAAGTATCTCACCAAAGAATCCACTACTGTCTACTGGATTGCATTTTTACATGGACACAGTACTGTTTTCCTTCTATGAACAACATCACAACCTCAACACCGTCTTTGCATCAATCAGAGATGCAAGATGTATCTGCCTTCAGCCTGAAATCTCTTTTGTTCTTTTTGTTTTGTCACATTTCTTATTTAAATTGACATCTACTCATTGTAATCCCTGAAATAGCAAAACATGAGCTAATGCCTACTCTTGACTGGAGGGGTTTTATTTAAGGCCACCTCTCTCCCTGAAAGCCACAAGGAGGCTCCATTAACAAGCTCTTGCTCCGGACTGGGCAGACATTCCTTTTAAGCGGTCTCTATTATACACCGAGTGCCATATAAGCACATGGTTATTTACTGCACTTTGATGTAAATATTATGTAAGGTTCATACCTGTAAATATCTGGGTCATACATGTTACTGGGTAGCTGTGACATGCTATTTCACTAAAGAAAACTCTTAGCACGTTTGCTCTTGTGGAAAAAAAAACAAACCATCAAATGTTTATGTGAAAGACTGCGCATGATAAAGAAAACAAATGTTTTCTGAAACACATAAAGGGAATATAAACTGCTCGCGAACAGGTCTGATGTGAAAGGAGTACTTTAACAATGAATTAGACTGACAAATCCCTTAGGATACAGTGACATAAAATCTTTGCTTTTCAGCCATATATATATAAATGGACATGTATAACAACTAAGCTATGTGTGTGGCTTTACAAGTAGGAGACTAAAACACTCCCCCTTTAGTAACACTAACACCTCTAAAAACACTGATGTAATGTTAAGCAAGGGATATTTTATCACCACAGAGAAACGTTGTTGATGCACTTTTGCTTCCTCTTGTGCACCAAGGTGCCAAGCAGAAATAATATCTACACCTATTTACTAATGTTTAACCAGTGAAGTCAAGAATCTAAAGTGTGATGCTGCTGGATCTGTTTATGTAGCCAGCATGCAGAAAGTGTGTGGATTCAGTTTACTGACCCATGCAATACACACACCTTACTCCTTATAATCACACAAAACAGTCGAAAAGTTACAGTTATTGCAGTCTAAAACCAAGAATTGTACTTGACATGTAACTTGGTATCAAATATTGGAACATGAAAGGAAGTATTGGGAATGTCCAGAGCTCTGAGGTCAGCATTTCATCAGGTACTACTATCTTCCTTAAGACAAGTCTACAGCACTTTATTCCAGGTAGCTCTCCCTTATAACACTTATTTCTGGAAAGTGAAGTATTACATTTTCCTCATACAAATTATAAAAATTATGTGCTGCTATGACACTCTTTATTACACTCTACCCTTTACAGATTTGTATTTCATCCAGCGTATTCTGCTGAAATGTAAATTGTAGATTATTTAAATAGGCTAATATAGACAGAGGTTAACCGCGATAATGTAATGTTCAGCTCAGTTCAGTGCTGCCAGCTAGTGGCATACAATGAGGAAAGGCTAGCTTTATCTATTCACAGCTATCCTATCCCGATGGCCAGATCCTCTCTATAGTCCAGGGATACAAAACAATCGTGAAATTCGAGATTTCTTTAACAAGGAAAATACATATCCAAAACATACACCAGAGGGATCCTCACAAAGAAGCAGCTTATACTGCATACACAGTGGAATAGCAGAATGACAAAAAACAGCCTTAACTGTCTTATGTGCAAAATAATAATTACGTCACAAAATAATGTTTAATCTTTAAATTAAAACTTTCAACCTTGTGAAAATGTTTTGCTTCCTGTATTTATTTCTTTGAAAACAAAACACTTCAAAGTACTCACAGAAATGTAAGCCTTCAGAGAAACATACCCATTTTTAATGGGCCAAGCAAATTGGTAACAGTGTCAAGCAAGTCATTTGTTTTCCTCTCTGAATTAGTATTCAATAAATACATGAGACCAAAAAAGGAACATTTGGACTTACAGACATTTCCGGTGTTGTCGAAACTGTTGAGCACCTCATTGACTTTGATAGGTCCAAGGTTATCCCTGGAAAGCCCAGATTGTAAAAAACAAAGTAAATATCCTCAAAAATCCTAATCAAGGAAAACACAAAGTACCATGAAGCACAAAACAGCCATGGTAAATCATAGAGAAGCTTGGTAAAGCTTTAAAAAGTTTGGAAACTATAGAAAAATAGTCAAAACATAATATAAGCTTGTTAAAATCATATGAAACCCCAAATGCACCATAAAAGTCTGCTAAATATTAATATATTCTACTGTACATTTAGTTGTCTGACATTTATACAAATCAACTTACATTTAAACCCATTTATATAGTTTAGTATTGCACTGGAACAATTTGGGTGATGTACCTTGCTCAACTGCACAATAACTGTCTCACCAGCATTTGAACTCACAACTTTCCAGCTATGACTCATGAGCTCTCACCACTGCTCCACACTGACCTCATGTTTAATTCCACACAAATTCACTGTCCTGTGTGACGAAAGCAACTGTGCATTATTGTTTTAATGCCTAAAACTCCTTCACCAGCAGCTGCCCTGTGAGAAATAACTCAGCGTTCATTTAGCTCTTGCTAAATTCATCATATATAAAAAAACACTTTAAGTTGATGTAGTGCGTGCACAGAGGCAGGCCGCCACCAGAGGGAGTGGGTGCAGAGGAACTCACAGTGTGGAATTCTGAGTGGGAAAACCCACCTGTAGGGCACAGGGGAACAGCAGCTGACAGACTCCCTAATTCACAACTACTCAACCAGCAACCCCTCTGGTCCTGTCCAGTGCAGAGTGTACCTCTGACCAGCACTGCAATTAAAACTGGTAATCACTAGGATCAATATAACAACGAAGGTGCTAGCTACAAGAAACATCTGCAGTGGAGTGAATCAGAAGGACCACAGGGTGAGTAGGCATGCACTAAGCCCTTCACAGCAGAATCCTCTCCTCATTACAGGATACCAGTCTGGGAAGAAAACAACTGCGCTGCTTTAAGTTCACAGATATTTCTGTTCCAGAGGGCTCACCTTAAGAAGGCACGGAATTGTGGGAAAGTAGCACTTCTGTATTCAAACCACATCTCATCTCCAGGCTCCTCTATCTCCAGGTCCCTTACTCTGGTTCTGGTGAAAAGATTGAAAGAGGAAAACCTCCTCACAGACACTTGCTGCACCTCTATGTTGTCCAGTTGTTTGTGCTTCAACACCTGGGGACAAAGCAGGAGTTAAGAAGTTAGAATACGTGCAAAGACAGGGATACCTACAATGAGAGGATCTCTGTCTGAGGACAGTGTAGTGTCAAGTATCAGTTTGGAAGAAAGGACTACTGCTCCAAATTGAAAACTTTCCTGTATCATTCCTTATAATGAAAGCAGAAGCAGGAAAGTTAAGAGGAATGTAAAATATACAGACTGTCAAACAAATAAAACTTACACAAAATACTGAGGAGATAATTATCTAGTGGAAACCAGAGCTTCATGGGAGTAATAATAATCCAGTAACCTATCGGGAAGCAGAAGAACTGTATACCAACAGGGGACAATAAAGTAAGATCTCTACTCTGTTCACTCCACTGCAGGAAGTGACAGAGGAGATTTCAATTCCAATCTGAATTAAGGTCAGTGCATTAAAACCAAAAGACTGACTTTTTAAAAAAAAAAGTTTTAGAAACTATGCAGATACTAACAGGAAAAATTTGAAATGAAAGTGTATTCAATGAATATTTCACACCAGATGATTTTTTCTTTGGTAAATGACATGCCTATGTTAAGTTAGTTACACAACATGTCTGACTCTTCTATGCTAATGTAATAATAGCATAAAGGAGTCAGAAGTGTTACAGGTACTAGAAGCGATAAACAAATCTCCAGGGCCTTCTGGTATTCTATCGATTATATATTAAAGGAGACAAGAGATGCTATTCATAGGACTTTAACAAAACTCTTCCAACATTCGTTCAAGACAGGAATATTACTTATAGACTGAAAAATCACTAATATAGTGCCCACCCAGACAAACAAATTTGAAACAAGTAATTATAGACAAATAAGTCTTCAGTTACCTGCAAACTTATGGAATGGTTTAATTAGAATTACACTAGATGAAAATTCAATCCTAGGAGATAGTAAGCATGGTTTTGGAAAAGTAAGTCTTGATCAACTGCTGTTAGAACTAGCAACAACAATCACACAAATCACATAACATGGTAAATTTAGATTCTCAGAAGTTTTTTGATATTCCTCCTTGTTAAAGATTAATTTTCAAATTGCAGACAGGATGCTTTCAAGGTAATGCTTGGATTGAGAACTAGTTAAGGAATTCGTATTAATATTTAGTCTATAAAGGAACAAGTAAAGGTTTTTTTCCCTGCAGTAAAGACAAGAAAGGAAACACAACGTTTCGGTCACACCCAAAGAGGCTCCACAGCCGAAACGTTGTGTTTCCATTCTTCTCTTTTCAGCCGGGAATAAACCTTTACTTGTTCATTTGCAGCCTATACATGCTGACACAGCAACCTACTGGAACATATTTAGTCTAATACTATCCACGTGGGGACAGAGGGGAAAAATACTCCCATAAACATAAGATATTTGACATTGAAGGTGCATTTCTAAACCAAAGAGCATCGTCGTTTAACTCGAAAAAGCGAAATTAATTCAGTCTCAAGTAAACCGCAGTGGCTTTTGGAATACTAAATGTAGAATAAAAGACAGTGGAAGGTCACCACAGATACAGGAATGCACTTCTATCCATTTATGGGCAGGTTGTGGGTAAATAAGCACTCGGATGCTGCATTATCTGACCCGAGCCAGCAGCCCGCCCTGAGCGTGACGCCCCCCCGCGCCGCGCGCTGTGCTGGCGTCACTTCTCCCCTGAAATGAGTGGAATCTGGGACACGGCAGGTGCGCTGTGCTCCGGCTGTCCAACAGGTAGCGCGAAAAGAGTTGCAAGAGATGCACAGCTGTTGCTGTACTTTAACTTTATATCCCATTACTTTTTCTTCTTACTGCACTGCAGCTATATTAGTTTTACAGCTCAGGGCGTGCACATGTAATTGTTGATCTTTAGGCAAAAAGGCTCTACAGATTTATTAGCTAAAAAGCCATTGGTGTTTTATGCATTTTCCAAGCAGGCATTTTTAGACAATATTTCTTGTTAAAGTAAACACACCCCTCATGTTTTAGGTCAAGAACTGGGCTCTAAGAATGTAAGCTGTACCTTAGCTGTAATCTGCACAAACGCTTCCGAATTCTGACTTGCTTTCCCTTCTGTTCAGCTAAAACACGCAACCGAAGCTGGCAGCTAAAATGAAGGGGCGCAAATGATCATTTGGTTACATAAGAGCAGCTCAGACACCGTGTGTCGACTCAATCACGTTGTCTCACATCTCTACAGTTGCACTGGCTATAATTAATTTATAGCCTATTGTGAAGATCGTGTTAAAATAGTAGAGATTACTTCACCTGGCTCAGCAGACTCCAGCGCGCTCTGGCTACGTCAGGTCTGCACACAGGGTGTTTGTCACTCTGACGGCTAGTGTCTTTTTCTCCTGACATTGCTTGACCCGACAATTCTTCATTTTTGCACAGACCAGAACCACCTGTTGGATTCCCCTCCATAGTCTAACAAACTGAATCGTAAAATTATGGAATGCTTTATTTTTTGCCTTTTCACTGTATTTTTATTTTTTATTTCCATTCATATTAGAAAAGAACAGTACTGCGCACTCCTACCCAACCCACCAGCACTCAATGGACACTATCGCAAGCTCAGTGATCTATTGAAAAGCATGCTACTTCCGTACACTTCCTGTTTCTCGTGGAGTCAAGGAAAAGCAATAGATCATCAAGTTCGTCGAGCTCCAACTTAGACCGTGCCGTGCTTCTCCTAAGGGTTTGATTACTGTTGCCTTCACATACGCCATCCAGCAGCGCCGGGTGACTAAGAAACATGGAAATAGCAAAGGCATGACAAAAATGCTTTGCAGAATTATAGCGTGGTTGTATTATGAATTCCATGTTTTAAGTATTCTTTTTTTCCTCTGTATGTGTCAGTTAAACATAAAGTCTTTTTTCTTGAATATTTGATAGATTTGTCCAGTTTAGGCTTAAATAAGTTTAATAGCTACTTGACAGTTTACTCAACTATTGATAACTTCTCGATAAATTTAACCGCGGCAGGTTATCTCGATTGTGTTGCTTTACTGTTTCTCTGATTGCCAAAAGTAGTTACTAAGAAATCTGGAAGGGACCGGGTAACACAAATGGCAGTATTATTGAGGTGATATTATTGCGAGATGTTATTATATGAATTCTGTAATACCACAGCAATGGCTAAATTGACTTCGTTGCTGTTCCACGTTGGTCGGACGCCTTGCGGGGCTCCGTTGGAAAGTGCAGGGAAAGTTGGGGGGCTCTTGGGTCTGCAGAAACTTGGGTTTGCTGCACCGCGTCGCCAGGCTGCTCGGTTCTATAGGCGGGTGAGAATGATTTCACATTCTTTTGAATGCGTGTCTGCAAAGATTACATTAAAGTTATCGTGCTTACTTAACATTTAACCTGCGCTAAACACTGGTTACATATTGCTTATTGTCTGGAGCCTGATTTTAGCCAGCATAAAATAATCGGAATCAGATGATTTGACGATTTACACTATGACTCTGCAGTTAAACACTGTAACATGTAATAAACCCTTGAGATAACTTGAAACTACATGGTTCAGTGATTGTAAGAAACTTAAAATGCAGTCTACGATTTACAGGGAGCCAATGCAGTTCACATACGATGAGTTATATACTGAGGTTGAGTAGGTATAGCCCTAGACACAGATATTTGGACATAACGAAGCCGGCTCAGTAAATTGGTAGGTAATCCATAGAGTAAAGCACCGTTGTCATTTAACTTTGATAAAAGACATGTATCAACATTTCAGCATCATAAGACCATTTGGGAGCCCATATCAAAGCATTTGGCCATGTTTATAGTGGCATTTTATTCCCAAGTTATGAAGAAACCATATTTCCTTCTTCCCCACAGGGCATTGTGAAATCTGCTCAAGAAGACTCTAAAGTCGAGCTGCGGAAGCTCAGAACCACAGAGCTGCACTTCAAGAGAAGATTAAGAGCAATATACAAGAGGTTTTCAGATTACCCAGACACAACAGTGGTGGGTACAGCTCTAAGAGTGTGTGTCCTCGACACAACTAGCGTTACAATAGAGTAAGAGTCTGCATAATCCTTTATGTGTTTGAGTGTCATGAAATGTAAGAAAATGTTAGCCAGGCTATTGCCATCCACAAGTATCGGACAGCTGTCAGATCACATTGAATAGTTATAGCTCAGTAGGCATCGTTTTGCTGAGACAGGAGCTCAATGAATAAATCTCCCGTGTCAAAAGGAAGAGATATTGCATGTAAACATTTGCCTTGCAGATCCATGGCAGACACCATGTCTATTTTGAGGAGGGCGGCAACATATACAGAATGAGCCTGATCAATGGTAAGACCTTAGACTAGACCCTACAGTGACTCTGGGGAGAACTGTGCTGCAATACAATCCACCGTCAAAATGTGGTAGTCAGTGGAACATGCACCGTGCTGCTCATTTTGTAACAAAAGATGTGCTAACACTGTCTACAGCTGCTTTATACCAAAACTGTAAAAGATGTACTTGTATGATTTTAGGCATTTGAGGATACAGTGACACGCAAGTTAAATGACTCTTGTATATGCTTACCTGTTACCTAAAACTAATGTTTTTTCCTAATTTAATGTAAGTCCTGTGCAGCCATGGAGGACTGTTTACAGACCCACATTAGGCTGTAAAAGAGGCTGTAGTTTAAGTCAGTTCTCTGCAATAACTTGCAGGGCTTGCCGACCATTTTCCTGTTAACATAACAAGTATTTTTGAAAATGCTCTTTTTAGAATTTCGCCCACCTCCCACCCTTTCTTGCAGTCCCTGCGCAACAGGCGTTGTGTATCGCCGCAGCGGAGCAGGGAGTGCCAGTGTGTGACTGTCTGTTGCAGATGCGAGGGGAGCTGAGCCGGTGCTGTGTGTGGATGGCTTGGTGCAGAGGCTAGGCTCCTCTGGCTGGACAGTGCAGCGGGTCCGACTCTCTCCAGGGGAGACACTCCTGGCCGCGGCGGTGAAGAGCCCCGACATCGAGGAGGCCGTCTGTGTGATTGTACGACTGGGGGTAACACCCCAGCTTCTTCACACAGAGCCCAAAGTCTTCAGTTTTGGTGAGGGTGGATCGATGCAAAAATCTTCCTGCTCGACCAGCGTTGCAAGGTTACAAATGAAAAGAGGCTGTTTGATCATCTGTTGTGTTTAGTTGCTTATTGATCTATGGCTAACCAGCCATGACTTGAAGGACTCTTTCGAATGTGTTGTTCAAAAACAATGCAGCTGGGCTAAAGTACACTTCATGAATGGAAGAATTTGGTTTTTTTCCTGCTGGAATTCCTGAGAAAGAATGAAAAGTGTGCAGTTTTTAAATGCTTCTGAGACATCACATTTTCACCATCTCATTTGTTAATGAAACTTCAATCATACATAATCCTGATTTGTTTTGAAATATATCACTACTGTTGGGCATAAGCTTGTGTAACTTTAGGATTCTCTCTGTCTTTGAAGAATGGGCCACAGACGGCATCCTTTTTTACACCAGTCAAGAAAATCTGCAGTGCCGTCAAGTTTACCGTCTTGTCCTGAGTGCAGAAGGGATTCAGAGGACCTTGGTCTACGAGGAGAAGGACCCAGCGTAAGACTGTTGTAACTCATCACTGGCTGTGCCCGCCCCATGGGTTACTTTGTCACTTGTTACTTGGAAGAGTGTGCAAGTATGAATTAATTTGTTGTAGTTCTCTTTAGCTGTTCCTGATTTCCTGCTTAGGCAAATCAAAGCAGATGCTAGGTTTTGTGATTTTGTCAAATTGAATTGTAAAATTTCAGAATAGGTCTTTGTTAGATGTTCAGTTCAGTCTACAGTGTGAGTGTGTGTTAAGAGCAAATGTTGACATGATACTTGCATAACAATGTGCTGTCTTGTGAAACTGCCAACCCCGCCAACGTGTGATTTCCACTGCACTGTGCAGAAGAGCCTTTCCTTGTGGATTTTCCAGGTTCTTTGTGGAGGTGAGCAGCTCCATGGACAGGCAGCTCCTGACCATTAACTGCAGCAGTAAACGCAGCTCAGAGGTGCGTGTAACACACTGCAGGTCCCCGCTCCTCTCCCCTGTTCTGGTGCAGCCACGCCTCCCAGGCCTGCTGTACTATGCAGAGCATGCAGGCTCCCAGCTGTACCTCCTGGCCAACACAGCTCCTGATAATGAGTACCAGGTGAGCTGTCACAGATCCAGATCACTGTATTCGCTTGCCTTTTGTGCATTTTGTTAACATTTCAAAATGATGACTGCAATTTCATTATGAATTCTAATTGCATAATATAGGAATATATGACCCCTTTTCTGAATGTTCGTTCCATGTGTACATTTTACTAACTTTAGCCTTTATGCAAATGGTAGTTTTAAGGCACTATGCATTAATCAACGCTGGAAAATTTTGGAATCCAGATCATTGGTCACCCAATAGTAGCTGATCTCCTGTCTATAGCTTGTGGATATTGATTAGATGCTTTTGGCCCCCATTAGTTAATCACTATTCAACTATGATGCTTTCTAGTCAATTTGACTGTTGCATACTGTAAGCATTAAATCACCTCAGTGAGCGATTTAGACTGGACACAGGTGATAGGGTGTCTCCAGTCATCCTGTTGAATGTCAAGTCAGGTGACAGTAAAGAATCAAATCATGTGCCCTGCATGTCAGGAGAGCAGTGCCTATAAACTATATGTTTCTTTGAAGTAATCCAAATGTCTGCTCATTAGTTCGCATACATTTTGCAACTGAAGGGTTCCTATCAAAAACAGATTGTTCTCACTGTCATATTATGAACAGTGGCATTTTTTATTTAATTCTTTCAATTTAATTCAGCTACTGCGAGCTCCGCTGACTGCGCCCCGGATGGAGAACTGGCATGTGGTGCACAGGCCCGCCCGTGGGGCTGGGCTGATAGACTTGATGATGTTGGAGAACTGCAGTGTGATGGCCATGAGAGCCTGCCAGCAGCTCTGCCTGAACATCATTCCCCTCCCGGATCCTACACACATCACCACTGTCAGGGTGGGTGACCAGCACGCCTGTGTACAGTGTATAAGGAGACAGTCTTCCGTCAGTGAAACAATTTCAGTGCTCGATTCCCTGCTTCACCTTGTCTGCGTCTTTGTCCAGAAAGCCTGCGAGAGCAGCTTGATATGTTTAGCGGTTGCAGTATTTCTGTAATGTAAGTAGTCTAGAGAGAAAGGCAACCCAGGCCTGTTTGTCTGGAAGGACTGTGTGATGCATTTCAGTAAAACCTGAAATGCTTTTTGATGGCAATTTAAAGTCAAACACCGATGCAAAGATAAGTATTGCTCTGTGTAAGTGCCATGTTTTTGTCTTGGAGTAACTAGTAATTTTGTTAAATTACATTCTTTGTCATTAACCACATTCAGTGTTAAATTCTAGTGTTTGTCCTTGGCTTTTGTGACACCCAGGAATTATATTCCATCACATCGCCATTATGAGCTGTCATTATGACCTTCCATTTGTAGGTTTTGTATCATTGTCCATGATAAACACTTTCTTCTGGCTTTAAGAACATATTTTCGGCACCTGTTTTGATGGACAAATGATGCAAAATTCTGCACAGAATATGGTCAGCTGAAGAATCACCAAGTGTCCTTCAGTTTAATGGGATTTTGCTTTTTTCTTATGTAATAATGTCTCACCAGCTGGGAAAGCTGCAGTAGAACAAAAGCTCTGAACATTAATTGTTACAAAGTTTCCAAATCACTGTCTATGGGCCGCCAGTGCAGGAAACAGATCTGTGCCATTTATAGTGGATGCAGTGGGAGAAATTTGTTTTGTCTGGACACAGTACAAGTCTTTCAGATGTTACAGAGTTCTATATGATATGTACACCACACTTTTTTCATGTTACGCTTGAAACTCCTTAGTAGACATAGTAATTTTAAGTATCCTGTAACTGTAATTAGCTCAGTAATTTGAAGTGATGAGAGTAGTGTTTAGTCACAGCACTGATGTTTGTCTGTATACAGCATTTGTGAAATACCTCAGTGGATATTACTATTGGAGGGTGGTGCCATGCATTATTAATAAGGATGACCTGCCTGCAGCTCCCTCCCTGGGCCTGTGCTTTCGAGCACGGGGCTAGCAGAGTGACGGACAACCAGACCTTCCAGTTTGTCCTCTCCTCCCCTGTTCATCCTCCCGCACGCTTTCTGTACTCTCTGGCGAAATGCCAGCTCTACTCGGAAGACGAAAACCTGATACCACACCACTCTGCCTACAGTACTACACGAGTGGAGGCCACAAGCAAGGTACTTCAATGAATTATGCATTGACAGGCCGAAGGAGTGAAGGAGTGAAACAAAGGTCAGACTCATGTACTGTTTAGAGTATGTCATGCGAAACCGTCTGTACAAGTAGGTGTTGTCTTGTGTCAAGTGGCTTGAATGGCTGGCTTTGTCTTGGGGTGCCAGTCCACCCCTCCCCCCCATCCCGTTGATGTTTTCCTGAACAAGTGACTGCATGCCTGCCCTTTGAACATGTGGCTCTTTGTGCTACTGTTCAATGCTACGAGCTTGGCTGCAGGAAGGTGACTCCTACATAGTTTTTACAGTCAGGTCCTGGTTGATCTGTGTTATTAATATTATGCTAATTTGACAGATGAAGATTTTCACATTTCAGTTTAACTCCAAATCCTATCCTGGGGAAAAAGAGTTTGAGTTTAGACTTGCTATTGCAGTTAGACATGTCAGAGATGCATTAAGTGATTGAAATGTTCTTTAACTGTCAGCTGGTGGAGGAGTAGGAAAAAAAAACTAAAGGGAACTGAATTCTGATTTTTTTTAATCTACAAAAGAATGGTAACCTAAAATGGGTAATCTCAAATCTTGAGGCATGTCTGAAAATCCTCTTGATAAAATTCTTGTGATTCCAGGACGGGACACTGGTTCCAATGACTGTCTTTCACAGGCATGCCAAGGATCGCCTGGGCAGTGCACCGCTGCTGGTTCACGTGTATGGTGCTTATGGGGTGGACATCAACATGGCTTTCAAACCAGAGAAGAGGATGCTGTTGGACCAAGGCTGGACTTTGGCCTACTGTCATGTCAGGTACTTCAGTGCTTATCTGCTCTTGGGCGCTGCAGATCACAATCTCGGCATAATGTCAAAAAGAAAGAAACAGCATCATTTTCATACTGTATCTCTGGAAAGCAGTGGTGTTCAGGGCTGGGAGCAATACAGCTCTCTGTAAGCCTCTGTGTGCTGTGCTCTGCAGGGGAGGTGGGGAGCTGGGGCTGAGCTGGCACAGGGCAGGGTGTTTGGAGAGGAAGCACCGCGGAGTGGAAGATCTGGAGGCCTGTATCAAGAAGCTGTTTGACCAGGGTATCTCCCAGCCCGCTTTGACTGGCATTACTGCACACAGTGCTGGAGCTATCTTGGTGGGGGCACTGTGCAATGAACAGCCTCAGCTGCTCAGAGCTGTCACACTACAGGTGAGAGAAACCTCTCAGCCACAGATAACATGTCTCTGACCATGTATTAGAAACTTGAACATCTGTATCTTTCTGGAGTAACTGGGAGTCTCAACTTCCACCTCTAGTAGAGCCCTTAAAACATTATACACTTTATAGCCATCTTCATTTTTGCTCCTGTAAATCATATACAGTATGATATATGGAAAGTTCTATTACTTATAATTTCAGTTAATACTGTACGTGTTGTATACAAGCTAGAATAAGTCACACTAGCAACAAATAATACATTTTACAGAACAGAGAGTACTGCAGCAAGCCTTACATGTCATGCTTCTATTTATGCCCTGTCTGGATTCAGAAAAGCACACATTAATGATTTAATTAAACTAAAAACCTCAGTAATAGTGTGTACAACAGTGAAGGAAGGCAGAATGAACAAGCGCTCACAGGATGTGCAGAGTAGTGGGTTCTAACAGTAATATCTCAGAGAAGACAGAAACCCTACAATTGTGATGAATTATATCTGCTGTCTTTGACAACTCATTGAATCACTGTTGAAAATGGTGTGCAGCATGGTGAAACATGTTTGATGAGATCCAAAGGAGATGCATTGTAATAGTTTTTGAGGACGGAGTAATTTTACCCCACTTCTTGGTCATCAATTGCCATCAGCAGCCTCCCACTATACCATACTGTGCTTAAATAACTATGTGATCTTAACTTCATGATCCCCTGTGTAATATAGTAGATTATTGTTACGGAATTACACACTACATACTCAACCTCATCTCTTAGACAAGTTACTATACACATCCATCCCGGATTAGCTGAATGTCTGAGATGAGACATGTCCGGCCTTTGTCTGCTGAAAAAGTGACAGTTTACAGGCCACTGTAAGCTGCTACTCAAGCAGATGTTTGAGTCGTGAGACCCGCACCTTTCTGTACTAATGAGATTTGATTTTGTCACTTGAGGTTGTCTAGTGTCCATGTTCTGAATTGTTTTCCATTCTGTGTTCCTTCAACTCCTTTGGATTTTCCCCTTCCCTCATGCCTGCCCCTCCCCCACCCCCACAGGCTCCTTTCCTGGATGTCCTGGGCACAATGCAGGATGCCTCTCTGCCCCTAACAGTCGAGGAACGGGAAGAGTGGGGTGACCCCCTGGCTGACCCCTGCCACTGGGACAGCATCGCCAGCTACTGCCCCTGCCACAACATCACTCCACAGGTCAGCTCACAGCTCACCTCGGCCCCCTGGTGCCAGAGCACAGCACGCTGCCAGACTGCAGCGCCCTGCGCTCCGCGTACACAGCTGTACAGCGCCGATCTCAGGTTTCATGGTGAAAGACTGTGTAGTTCCCAGCTGAATGCTGCAGTGGGAAGTGTAATCCTCAGTGTAGCAATGAGTTGGCTAATCCAGCAGAGGAGACAAAAGTTGATTCTTTCAAGGTTCTTCCTGTGTAGGACCTTTGATAGATGAAGTAATTGAATCCTGTCCTCCCTTCTAATTTCTTGCGAGTAACCCATTTTATTATCCTGTTTAGAAAGATGACAGATGATCAAGTCCCTTACTATTTTGATATACAAAGCTTTTGATATAAAAAAAATACCTGTGGCTTTAATGTTCTTTTATTCTATTTCTTACCACTGTTATGGAGTTTGCACAGATCATTTCATTGTTCTGCTTGCCTGAGAATTAACACTGAACATTGTCAAATGCAATTCTGTTTCAGAGGTACCCCTCCATGCTGATCACAGCTTATGAAAGGGATCAGAGAGTACCACTGGCAGGAGTGCTAAGATACGTTGAGAGGCTGAGAGCAGCAGTGCAAACACATAGTGGCCACAATAAAACTGGTAAGCAGGCTTGCCCATTAACCTTTGAAACCATATTACAAGGGAAACAAACAAGCCATTTAAAAAAATTGATCTACCCAGACAAGGACATATGCCTATTTATTTTCAGTATTATACTGTAGGAAGCATCTTTTTCATTAATTGTGCCTTTGATTCATCTTTTAATAAATGGCAGAAAGAAAGGCTTTGAGTCAGACCTGCTGTTCTGATTTTGCTCTCCGGATCACTATTGCTAAAAAGCTGATCCCTGTTTCTACATGCTCTAATTTAAGACTTTCAAGTAAGCATTTCTCACAATTTCTGCAGCCTTACGGAAAAGCCCCATTTCCCCCCGGTTCCTTCTGCCAATGTACTTTCTGTAGTGGTTAAACAGCCACCATCAAATATGAAGTTTACCATTTGTCTATTCCAGTGTGTCAGGAAAATGGTGACATTGTCATACAGCACAGTACAGCATCAGCATGACTTTAGATTGTACAGGGTGATTACTCAAGCTCTTGTCCTGACTGAAATAACACGTATCAGACCAATTTCAGAATGCAAGTGTACATGTACACAATTATCTCTGAAACTGAGTTTATTTAAATCTTTAAGGGCTTTTCCATGGTCTGCTCTTATTTTAGAAGCAGAATCTTTGCCGTCAGTTGTTTTAGATGTTCAGCCAGGGAGCGATCACTTTGGCCCTGAAGACCTTGACAAGTCTCTGAATGAGGTAAGAGTGCTGTGATGATTAAATCATACTTAGGGTCCCAATTTACAAAGCTTTACCTGTCCCACATCTCTGAGTTTTACAGTAAAAGCAAAAAAAGTCCAAGGACCTTATTTAGTTCTCCATCATCACTGGTATGGGTTTGTCAACACAAAATAATAAAAAATAACCTTTGTGCTCTGAAATGGGCTATACTGTGCCTGACTCAAGAATGATTTGCTTATTTTCTTTTTGCCCTTCTCCTAAGATTGCCAGGCAGTATGCATTCCTGTACAGAGAGCTGGGGATTGACTGGCAGTATTGAAGAAAGAAGAACAGACGATGCCAAAAACCTGCTTCATGGTGGAAACTGGCCAGACAGTGAACGTGGAGGGGGAAATGTTAACCTAAGAGTAATGTTTGAAGTCTGGCAATGACGTGTGTGAACAGACTAGTCAAGCTCAGGGCCACATGAATAAATCACACCTGCAGAAGGCTCCACAGCCCAAACGTGTTTTTTCTGCCTTTTTTAGTACCTATTAACATTTAAACCTATTACTTGTTCCTCCACATTAACTAATGTCATGCAAGTAAGAGTCCCCAGGTCATGTAAAAAACAGCCTTCTCCTGTTTGACACGTTTTAACCTCCTTGTGAGAATTTTGTATAATTTCCCTACGCTCCAGAAGCCCAATAATATCCTTTGAAAACAAGTTACACAACAGAGGAAAAGAAGGATTTTTTTTACTTGCACCTATTTAATTGGAAAGCGAACAGATTGTAAAGCATTGTTCTAAAAACAATCTGATCAAAGAGGCAGAAAAACTGTTATGCTTAGCAAATCCTTCAAGACTCTGTGATTGTCAAACCCCGTCCATATGGGTTTCCACACAAGTCATACGTTCTGTCAGCAGTTCTTGTACAGGATGCCCAGTGTGCTTTGGTAGCAGGCTTTCTCCGAGACAAAGCACTTGTCCTGGAAGGCGGGGCTGTTGTGGACGAGGCGGGTGGCCGTGTACTCCAGCACCAGCCCCTCCCCCCGCTCCGTTTCAAGACGGGCTGCTTGCCGACTCTGGCCGGCGGCCGAGTCGCGGGTGCTCATCCGCACGCTGAGCTGCGCTGGGAGATCCGGCAGCACGGAGGCCAGGTCCGTGGTGGTGCGGTTGGCGAGGTTGAGCACGATGAGGAAGGCTCGGGGGTAGCCGTCCAGCTCCCTGACGAAGGCGAAGATGTCTCGGCTGCTCAGCACAAAGCAGGTCCAGCCCCGGTGCAAGGGGAGCTCGCTCTCGCGCAGGAAGCTCAGGGCACGGTACTGCTGCAGGACGGACCAGCTCTCCGCCTTCTGCGCCTGGTCGTGGAAGAGCAGCAAGGCTCTAATAATACCCCAGCATCCCCATCATCATGGACAGGCAAGAAAGCAAAGCCTTCTGAGCAATGGGGGACATGATCCTCACTGGAGCAGTGATGCTGTACAGGTGTTGAGACCCCATCAGTGTGATGACAGCTCTTGGGAGTAAATGGCAACTAAAGGCATTGCAAAAATTATCAAGGACGACTGGAGACTATTTATGTTGGCTCTATTCCACACTGATGTGTGTTAACACTTTGACTACAGGCTTGCCCATTAATGCCTGCGTCTATTTTATTTTTTATGTGCCATTCTAACACACTCTCCTAATAAAAACCACATGGGGGACACTTTCAAGCCTGTGAACAGCCAGCCTTACCTCTACATTTACAGTGACGTAGTCCGGGTGAACTGAAAGCCAGGTTTTGTTCTTGCTGAACCCAGCATTCTCAGTGCTGTCCCACTGCATCGGTGACCTCGCTGGGTCGCGGTTCTCACTCTTTGAGGAGAAACAAGATCACAAGACAAGTTAATCTCCACCATTTAACTGCTAGTGTATAGGCATCTGAGTTTGTCTCCCACCACATTCAAGAGATCCTGCAAAATGATGTGAGAAATTACTTCTACCTCTATTGTTAGAATGAGATGTGAATAGCAGAGGTGACCAGAACAGCTGTCAAACTACTGAGACATAAGTGGAAAGACTTCTGAGATTTAATTCTGACATAGTTTTGTGTCATAAAAATATATTCAACACTGGCAGGACCTGTATGAATACACTAGAGCCTGCAATTTGCAGATACTTACTATATTGAACTTCCCTAATGGGTCTTGAATCTCACTGACAGACACGTTGATGTTTTCCATACCAATCTCCTCGCCATAATATGTAGTGGGAGTACCAGGCAGAGTGAGGAGGAGCATATTGATAACATTGATGTATTCCTTCCCTGTGCGTGACAATATTCGACTCTTATCATGATTTCCAACCTAAAGAAAAAAGATATTATCAGTAATACAGACAGAAACAGTTGAACACTGGACTTTTCTAATCCAATGTTCCTTATTTATAATTGACATGCATTTTTCAGTTTTATAATTCAGTTATTACCAGCAAACTAGAAAAAAAACCTTTCTAGTCTATTTTAAATGTCCTAAATAATACACAATGTACATTTTTAATAGATATAAGAAAGACATACCACCCAGTTTGGCCATTTTCCTTTTGGCATATTAGACATCCATAAATCCACGAGTTTGAAGGCACCATTACCAGACAGGTTGTCAGGAAGATCAATGAGGTAGAAGTTAAAAGGGAAATCGGCTTCTTTTACAAGAGGGGTTCCATAGTACATCATAGACTTGTCAATCTCTCCTTCATCATAGGACTCTGTCACCATAAACCTTGGACACAAGAGTCATTGGTTAGTGTGGGAGGAAGCACAAGATAAAGTACTGGCATCCTTCAATTTTTATTGCTTTCACACATTTCATTAATGGAAGGAAATTTAATCAATTATTCTCTTCTTAATTAAATTTGTTTTTAGTTTTTTCATTGTTTTGCTTTGCATGGAAGAAAATGTGATATACACTTTAAATCCAGACTAAAACTAAACTAAGAAGACTCAGTTCTGGAAATTAAGATTCATGAATAGACTCAACATTTCCTATATGGCTGACATTGGCAGAAAGGTCCAACATTGCCTCATAGCTGCAAGTGTAGCATCATCTTGTAAGCAAACACAATTACCGGGGAGATCCTATTCTATCCAGTATGCTTTTTAAATAACAGATAATAAATCCACTATTTAGGGCATAAATATTGAGAATGGCCATTGATTATCAGCAGTGGGATGCATAGAAATGCTTGAAGATAATGTGAAAATTAAATGTAGTTAGTACAATTAGGACAACATGATGAAGAGTAAACCTTATTTGTAACTCTTAGTTTTATTCTACAGCCATAGAATTTCCAAGGCATAAAAAGCCCAAGTAGGAGTAGGAGAGTTCATGGGTGCATTCACATCGTGCTGTATGCTAATGAACAGAGTGGTTGGTAGGTTGAAGGAGATCAGATAAGGAAAGCTGTGACGGGATATACCTGTAGCGGCCTGGCTCTCTGCTGTACTCATCCATCAAGGCACGCCACTCTTGCAGGATGGTATGCAGCCCCAGCTGAGTCGTTGTATAGTCATGATAAAGCTCAACGTGTGAGCTGATGTTCTCCTGACCAGGAAAGCGAAAATTAGTGCTGTCATTGGCCCCTCCAATTACCTTAGTCTCAGCTACTCAGACTGGCACAGCGCAGTTCTGTCCTGCTTGATTTACAAGGATTAAACATCAGAAATAGAACCTTCAAATTAAAATTTGAAATCAAATTTGCGCGAGTATTTTTTTTGGCTCTAATGTTTGGAATTACAACAGGAAACAGCCTATCCAGCTAGTAGAAAGGTAAACAAAATATTTGTTTTCTGTAAAACCTAGATAAATAGATAACATCAACTTGTGCCAGTCATAAATTTAAATTTAATTTAAATTAAAGGAGATAAAACTTATAACAAGACCTGAAACAGCACCCACTGCCTTTCCACTTTCATAGGCCTTCCACTAACTTCCTAAACTGCCCAGGCTTTTCCCTTACTGCCATTATTCTCCCTTCCTTGTACAGAATTTTGCCAAGAACAATGAGTCTGTTTCTAATTGGATCTGTGACGTGTACCCTGGGTACAGTTTCTACCTGGGCATGAACAAATGAAGGATGTTGAATTGAGTCGCAACTCTAACTTAGTGTACTTAAGAAGCTTAAGTTCTCTGTCACTTCTTATTGCAATGTCATTTAAAGCATCATAAGCCAAGAAGGCTAAGCTTCTTGATTTTAAAGATTCTGTGTCCCTAAATGCACAGATGTCAAAGGAACACAGCTGTTAGCACTTCTGTCTCATTAAGACCAAGACTTACAGGGGGTTGATCCGAGTTCACCTGAGGTTCATTCCTCAAGTGTTGAGCTTCCAGCAGGTGCTTCACGGCATCCACTCGGAATCCATCCACCCCTTTTTCCAGCCAAAACCGGATCACATCCTGAAAAATGTAATAGAAGTCTGGAGAAAAATGACAGTTCAAAGACTTCAGCAGCCCACAGTAAAAAAAAGGTTTTCTGTTGCATTTAAATTGTTAAATTAGATTTATGTTCCTCCTGTTTTGACAAAGGAGTCCGTATAACCCCTCCCAAAAAACCCTGGATTTACAAGATCCCAAACCTCCGAACCTCAGTCTGAACAGAAAAGCGATGGTAGCAATATATAACTGCAGTCCTAACTATATCATTATACATTTGCATTCCTTTTATTCAGCAAATTCTTTGTCGTTATGATTAACAGTATATGTTCTTTGGACTTGGAGATGTCTGAATAAGTACAGGTAAACTCTGTACATTCAGCTAAGAGAAAGGTAAAGCTCATAGTTAAAGATTAAGTGCTAGGAAGACAGACTAACAATAATGTAGGTAAAAATGTATTAATAACCTGCTAAGGTAACACCACTGAGCTTGCAGCTGAGAGGCATTCCTGTCGTTTAAAGATTAGTTTTCCAAGACTTTATCCAGGATCAATTTGAGAAAAAAATGGTTAACTTTACAGACAATATTTCTGGTAGCTAGTTTAAGTTTAAGCTTAAAACATGTAATTGTGAAATATTCACTTTGTCCATTCAGCAACTTCCATGTCACTGTGCCGAAGAGTTGCTTGACGAATGTGTTAATGGTATGGAGAAAGCGATCTGTGGCTTGACAGTAACAGAAGTGGCCGGGGAGCAATCGCTGCTCAGCTTGTTCCCAGGGACAAGGCAGCTGGAAAGGGTCCACCTTGCCATGAACTTCCTGTGAGCTTGCTATAGCCCTGGCTAGGATTACTGTGCCACCTGATCAGACATAAAGAGTACTCTGTGATGACTCCCTTGGGGAGAGCACACAGTGAGCTCTGTACTCAACCCTGAAAATCGGAAAAAAAATGGCACTCCTCGAAGAGACAAAAACATCCAGAAACACAACCCCACTGAATGAGACAGTGTGATCCAAAAATCGTGGGCATCAACATAGAATTGTTGTACGTGGTTCAAGGGAAGTCAATGAAGGAACTGATGGTGGGATAACCAGTTTTTACCGGTACTGCATCTATGATTCTCTACCCATGATTAAAATTCTCGCAGTAATTATACGAGTTGTGAGTAAAGCTTTGATATGAATGTGTGGAAAGATTTGCGACGCTCTCCTCTACAATCTGAGGGCTTTTTTCTTGGTGACCCGGTACAAATGAAAACACTAAATTACTGGCAGCCTGTTGTAATATTCTGTCCTAAGGTTGTTGTTGGGTAAAACGTTTTGAAGAAGTTATGTTTAAAGCAAGAGTTAGAATCAGAGGTTAGAACACATCTGAGGGTGCGCAGAAAACAATTGGAAAGCTTTCGCTTAACACTCTCACATGATGCTGTTTTTCACCTTTCATAGTTAATTGTAGCATTATTCATAAAAGTTAGAAAACTCAGTTTGAATTTATGTTTGAATTAGGGGTGGTAATTGAGTTGGAGTTTATGAAAAAGGGTTCATCAGTCAGAACTTATTGCAAAGCCTTCTACCTTACAGAAACAGTTCTACCCTACCAGTGGTACTGGAAACACAAACAGTACTATTACATGATCATACTGGAAAGAGAAACATCCCTCATTTTGGTGGAGTTAAGCCATACGAGTCTACAGTATGGAGAAAGCTGGGAGTCACCCAGGGAAGCTCTGAATACTTACCATCATTTCTTTCATCACCTCAGGGTTCCGATAGTTCAAATCCGGTTGCTCTTTCAGGAACTGATGGAGATAGCACTGGTTCCGCATTGGATCATACTCCCATGCTGAGTTTCCAAACACGCTCACCTGGAATAACATCTCACAGTTCTCATTGCAATCCAGGGAACGCTACTTACTGTTTTACTTGTTCTCTGCTTGAAGCCGAGAAATGGTCGGACCTGTCAGGAGCTATCATTGGTTCTGAGAATGATGTGAAAAACCTTCAGCTCAATTTAGAATCTGGATTTACTTCTTAGAATGGGCTAAAGCTTTAAAACATCATTACAGGCCTATGTGGTTGATTTGCATTCATGGCCATCTAACGTACTGCACTAAATATTGAATTTTGAGGAAGTATGCCATCATTCTACTTTCTTACAAAGCAGTTGCTGCATTCATAAGGCTCACCCAGTTGTTAGGATAAATAATTCCATTGGATGTGTTCTGACAGTCGTGCCAGATATAGTAATCCTTGTACTTCTCTGTCCCATTTCGACTCATCTGAAACCAAATATGCTTGTCGCTGGTGTGGTTGGGAATGAAGTCCATGATCAGTTTTAGGCCTGAAGAAGAGAATTTACACAATATGAAACCACAAGGTACTGGAAGCAACTTTTAACATATAAATGATGTTACACATAATGCCACATTCCATTTCAGACACTGTTGGCTGCCTGTATTTATTTTTCTATAATACAGTACATGCTATATAGCTAGATCTGATCTCCTCTAAACTAGGTGGTGTGCTTTGCAGTACCCTTGTCATGCATTGAAGCAAGCAGATCTTCAAAATCTTCCATGTTCCCAAAAATGGGGTCGATGGCCCTGAAGTCCTCCACATCATAACCGAAGTCCTTCGTGGGGGACTTGTAGAACGGGCTGATCCAGATTGCCTTCACGTTGAGGTACTGGAAGTAGTCCAGTCTGCTCTGAATACCTACCAAAGAAGTGGAATGAGTTTTACATTCAGAGTGAGACGCGCAGAAAGAAACAGAGTGGAGTCTGGCTCAAGGGAGTCACAACTGAAGTACTGTGCATGGAGACATTGCTAACACTATGTATTACAATGTACTACTATTTAGTACTATATACTGAAATTGGGGGCATCAATACATAAACAATGTTTTCAGAGTGAGGGATAAGGTTAACATTGAAATATTTCGGTCAAGTACAAATCAGGGACACAGCTATTGTGTCAGATAAATACCCTTTGAGCATAAGTATATTCCTTCCCCAGAGCAGTGTCTGAAGCCATGTGCTAATGTCTGTAACATGTTTATGAACTACAAAGCATGTGAGTCACCTATTTCAACCAGTACACTTGGATTTTTAAAAGCAAAAAATTAAAATACTTTCTTTTCATTTAAAAAAATAATTTGACTGTGGTTTATGTTTTCCTTTTGGATGCTGCCTATGGTATTTTGGATACAAAGTTTTACTACCACCCATAAAGGAGGCCTATAAAAGCAGGGGAGTGTTAAATGTGCAGTATTTAAAAGCAATTTATAATGCCAGTCATTAAGGTTTGGAAAAAATAGCTTCATGGCTTAAGATAAGGATCTGCATTTACTTGGCACAGCATTTGCTAACAATAAAAGTTCACTTACTCCTAATCTTGAAATGACATTCTTTAAAATTATTCAAATTAATAATTATGAGGAAGACCACGTCAGATAAAAACTTAAGTTTTGTTTGTGCCTGTTGCTTGAATTATAACACCTGGAAAAAGAAAAATAAGTCTGGTAAAGTCTGGTACATCCTGTAAATACAACACAAAAGAATGCCTCTTCGTACAGCACCTTTCAGGTCTCCGACGCCGTCGTTGTCCGAGTCTTGGAAGGACCGCGGGTAGATCTGGTACACGGGCGACAGCTGCCACCAGCTCAGGCACCGTGGGGACAGCGCGACGACAGTGACGGTGAGCGTCACCAGCGCCACGGTGCACAGCACGCTCAGCCAGAACAGGAGCTCGCGGGGCAGGCGGTAGCGCGCCTGGCTCGAGTACCGCAGCAGGACCTCCTTGGGCATGCCTGCGTAAGGTCTGATCTGGGTATAGTCACCCTCCTGCACCCCCGGCGACAACGCGATAGCCGGCGCGCTGGGGTCCTGCTGTTGGCTCCCTTCCCCATACTCTTCGAACCCAGCATTTTCGAGTCCTCCTTTCAGCTCTATAACGCTGCCGTTCAGGTCCTCTTTAGACATAGCTGTGAAAATCAACGTGCAAGAAGCTCCGGTTCTGAGAAGTGCCACGAAACTCACATGCAGTTAATACTACTTCACCCTTGACCGCTCTTGTGGACTGCAGAGTCCAGAGTGCAGACCAGCCCTCGCATAAGGTATAAAAGGATTATAAAATGCTGTTTCAAGTACTAAACTGAAAGGCGGGGTTTTTCTATGTACCAAGCACAAGAAAATCAATTCCTTATCAGTCATGTGCGCATAAGCAGAAAGCCACAATAACGTACTGTTAGTAAATACCTCGTAACAAAGCACATTCTCTCACCAAATGTAATTACAAACTCTGGAAAAGAATGCTCCTTGTTCTTCGACATGTGAATAACCTACTTAATAATCTTACAATGGCTGTATGTTGTCTTACGAATGGTTTGTTACAAAAATAGTTTAAATGTACCTTTCGTCTTCGAATAGGATACATTTAAACTGGACAGATTTAAGGAATTCAAAGATGCTTCAACACGAGTCAGACATTTCCAACTCGGAACACTTCATAATCGCCAGCATTCTGGGTTCAGGAATCTGGTGTAATTCTATCAAATATGCGAGAGTAAAGAAGATGCAACGAGTCTTCGTAGACAAGTTTGACATGACCGATCTTGCACCACATATTTCCCCCACTTTGTAATTAATACTCTCCGGAGCGAAGCAGGAATTTTACTCTGTAAAGGCATACCTGGCGTCGACTGAACATGACAATTAGGGTATCAGCACGACAATCGTTTGACACCTCTGACGGGTTCGCAGAAAATGCAGCTTGTGTAAGTATCTGCGCATGGGGTGTTAATTAGTCACAGGGCTCGGGTTTCTGATAACATGTTGAGGAATCATTTACGCACACGCAAGATGCATGCAGAGTGGCGTTTGATTGAAGGAGTTAATCCCCTCATTGTCAAGCCTGCTACCAACAGACCACAACAACCTGTAGGACCGGGTCTCTTCCCAGGCTCATCATTGCCAAAACACCCCGGTCTTACGCAGGCTGCAAATTCTCACTTCCATTCGTTTACGGCTAACAAAAGCGGTTAATCTTAGGTGTAAAAACGACAGCTTAAATTGCCAATTTACAACGGCTCCTGTTCGTGTCCGCTCCACAGGTGTAGATTCTTATCGGAAAGTATGCGAGTACACTGTGTACAGATCATTTGGAGGTCACAAACTAGGAGCTGTCTCCTGAACAGAACCCTACGCATTCAAATAAGCAGACTTGACAAAGAGATATTGCTGTATGAAACGGACAGTGCAAAGCATAAAGTGGAGCAATATCAAACATATTAGCACTTTTCTCCGTGTGTATCATGCAGGTGGTAGTGCAGGCTATCGCATAGAAGGTTGGGGTGTGCAATTTCACATACAGTGTTATCGTAGGTAAATCAGAAGATCTCCCTTTTTGAGTTTGTATTATACCCCCAGTACCTCCTGGTGGCCAAACTTGGGCTCAGCAAGATTTGAAAAAACGAATAGAGTCAATGAATAACGCTGTGGACCAAAGAACAGAACAATCAGTCTTATGGATTGATAAACTGGCTGTGGAGAAAGAACAGTAAGGTAAATACAGCCTGTAGTGGTCAAGTCTGCGATGTTCTTTCTCTAAAGGATGTAATTTGCACAGTAAGGCCCTGCTAATATGGCTCGGTAACTGACAAGTGTGTACATAAAGAGGTGAAAGAAGGCAATGTTTAAACCAGACGTCATCTTAAAAATTACCCCAAATGTGCCCACGGTGGCAACATTTTTAAAAGCACCCCAGATATTTCCATGGCTGTATTGTAATACTCTATATATTGTAATGAGAATCAAGAAGACGGAAAATAGCTTTAGAACAGAGTAATCCCCAAAAATGTTGAGGGAGGTTCACCAATCAAGTTTCCAACCAACTGCATCCATAGGTTGTGGACAATAAAATGAATCACGTGGGAAAATGAGAGAGACCAAGGACATTGAAAGCAAGGGCTTCAACAGAGATGGGACCCATGTGGTTATGAAACAAATAACATCCCAGCATGCCTAAATACTGGACAGGCCTGGTTGACTATAACTATGGCCACAAGAGACCTCAGTGACTTTGAAACAGGGCTGCTTGTTGTGGAACATTTGGAAGAAGCTTCAGTGACCAGGACAGCTCAACCTGCTAATGTTTCACAAGCAACAGTGTGTAAGGTGATGTCAGCATGGAACGCAGAGGGAAATATGTTGCCAACCTGGGGTGTGAGCTAAGGGTGATCGTCTTAATTAAAACTTGTCCACCAAGAACACCACAGAGCAGGATACCACAGCTGGGTTGCAGCACACAAACTGCTCATCACACTGGCACTGCATGTTTTCAAGTCCACCGATATGAAGAGCATAGTCAATGGCAAGATATGATCTGGTGAGATGAATCATCCTTCACCATGTTTTTAACAGACGAATTCACAAGCAGCACCAGCCTAAACTCTACAGCCCTGAGTGCTTGATTTAAACAGTGAAGGTTCCTGGCATGGTCCTGCAGTGTACATTCCCATGGAGTTCAAAGGGTAATGTTAATCACTACTAAATGGCACTTGGTAATCTTCCTCACCCAATGTTACATTTTTTTTGCTGCCTTGAGGTGTGTCCCCTCAAGTAACATCCAACAACGTCCCCATCCACAGATCATGTGTAGTCATCGGATGGATTGATGAGCACGGCACCATTATCCTCATGTCCTGGCTTTCCCAGTTTCCAGATCTGAAATTAATCTATATTTTATGGGAAATGAGAAATTATAGAAACGGCATTTTCCACAGCCATCAACCTGGTGTGTGCTTATTGGCCTTCTCGTGAAAGAATGGCACCAGATCCTCCTGCAGAATTCCACATGCTGGTAGAATCTATGCCATACAGTCACATATAAGCCATACTGGCTACACGAGGTGGCCCAACTCCATATTAAGTGATTTTACATTGGCATTTCAATTTTTCTGTCCACCACCTATATATCTTCTGCATGGACTCCCTCTTGTGTCAAAGCATAGTCATTACAATTACACAGGACAATCGGCAGACAAGCACAATGCACAACACTTAAAACAAGCCCCATCTCTCCTAAGAATGATTAACTTTTCTGGACTGTATCATTCTGGGGTAGCTACTGCCTCCCAGCTGTTGGATCTTGAATATGAATCCAGGCTGGTGTCCCTTCTGTGTGAAGTACGCATTTGTCTCACAGGTTCACACCAGTTTTTGCTGAGCCAATTTTTTTTAGTTTTCTATTTAAATCCAGTGAGGCTACTTGCTGCAAAAGGTCTCCCCTGGCAAGGTTCATGCAGTGCTTTGTTTGTCCATTTGCTTTAAAACATTCAAGGCCAAAACCCACACTTTTATTAGAAGATGAGAACTGGTGTCAACAAAAGTATTCTGGCACTAACGGCTGCATGCAACATTAGGAAACATTAAAAAGAGGACATACACATAAATAATAAAACAGAACAGAATTAAACAGTTATTTTTCATCTCTCCAACCAGATGAGCCCTGGATTAGTGCTGAAAGAATGAATAACAGCAATGATAATGCCCACCATCTTTAGCAATCCTTTATTGAAGATAACAAGGTGGTTATGTTCACTGTATTGTATGAAACATCACAATATCATCATACTGGGAACTATCAGTACAAGGAAGGATAAGAGTGGACATTCAGTGACCTCACCTTCCTCCATCCTCCAGCTTTGAACACACCCAGCACAGGGAGATAGAACACACTTTTTAACATTATTTCATCCCATTCTCTTTACAACATTTCTCATTTACAAGGCTAAAATCTATGAATAAATAAAATATATTGTGGCAATAATTATTCTATATACCAATAATTGTAGATACACACAAAAAAATCTCAGGATAGGTGACCGTGGACACCAGAGCGCACATTTTTTTCAGTTTTTTTATTTTTAATTTAGGCAGCGTTCTAGCACACGCCTACAGTTAATGCATGTTGGATGGAGAGGAACTGGAAAAAAAATGAATTCCTTTTTGATCCAATTAAAGATACTCATTCTACACAAGAGGGGAACTCACATCAAATAACAGGATGAACACGAAAAAAATACAAGGCATCCACAGCATGTATATAGTTGTGTATAGATGAATTACATTCATTGATCTCCCTAACCCCAGCTTCTGTTTGATAAATATTTCCCTTTCCCTTGAACATCATTACCTCAACTCAGTACATGCACAGCTCAAAATCATTTAATAAAAATCAAGGTTATTGCAAAAATAGAATCACACAGAATATTCAAGTACCTAATAATCATTTGACAGCCATTCTTGTACCATGTAGTTAGCAGAGTAAAACCAAAGATCACTGAGCCACAGGCAGCCCATCTTTCGCTTTTTATGTCATATAAAGAATTAGAGAAAGAACTTTTTGAGTTTTCTGTATTTTTATTTTAGAGTACTCTGATAACTTTTGTTTGTAGTAAATGCAAACAATACCCATATTACACAATACTCTGTATCTGAAAGCAAAAAAAATAAAAAAATGAAGCTGTTATATAGAAAAATCCACATCGAACAAAACCACAATTTTACAATATCATAAGAGAAAGGCAAAGATGGATGCGAGAATTGTATTCTGCACGAGAATGGGTGAGAAGAAAGAAAAGAATAAGTATTGAGGTTCTGATGAAAACAAATCCATTTAGTTTGTGGAAAAAGCTCAGTTTACCAAGAGCTTCAATACCTACTGTTCTGTGCACATGCTTGGAAAAATCCTACAGAAAATGTATACCTTTACATGTGGTGTACAATTAGAATTTTTGTCAGATGCATTTTTTGTTTTTTAAAACAAGCACAGTAGGCAACATCTGACAGTAGAAAAAAAAACAAAAAAGGAACTTTAAAATATATACTTTTCTTGTCTTTTTAACAGCAGGATTAAAAGCGTGTGACCAACAGAAGAAGAGAGTGAGACAGAAAGATACACAAGGAGGATCAGTGTCAATGCAAGTTCCCTCCGAGTCAGAAAAAAGGTGCAAAAAGCTCTCAACCTTGAAACCTTAAAAACACGTAATGCCTTATGAAGCCACTTCTAACATTGTACATGCGCTTGTCCATTGAGCTATTCTGCAGGTAAAAGAATGCGATCTCTTCTGGGTAGAAATCACCTTCAATGCACTCTGGCTTACTTTGCACTGCATTGTGCCATAGATTTCAATCTGTCCTGAATGGTGTGAATCTGACACCTGAACCTTCAGCATCGAAGAGTCCAAGACGGCCAACAAAACACTGTGCTCTGTATGTTACAGGCAAATGTTAAGATTCGCCAAGTCCTCATAAGGAGTTTGTGTCATCTTGAATCAGGAAACGAAACAACAAAAATGGTGTAAAAACCCTTTTTATATATATTTTCTAATGTAAGTTCCTCTTCTGACCACCTTCCAAAATGTTTACCATCCTTTGGGATTTGTATTTTTTCTTTTTTTTATATTTTTGTCTTGGTATCGAAGAAAAAAAAGTGTGAATAAAGGTTTCTTCTGCGTTAATTCAGGACATTCTTTACTGAGGATGTGACTTTGTTCTCCTTCGGCTACCAGGGATCCTCCAGGTCTCCACCACTCTGAGGAACGAGAGAAAGAAGACATTTTGAATCAGAGAGACCAACGGCAGAACTGCTCTGCAGCCACACTGAGCTACAAGAGTGGGCCGACTCAACACTTGTGACAGCGGAAAGAGCTTAGGGTTTTTTTCTTGAAGCATAACCACGAACTCCCTGCTAATGTTCAATACGACCAAAAAACAGTTCTTTTCAGTGATGAAACTGAAACTCTTAATACATTTGAAAAAGAATGTTTTCTATTAATATTAGTTGGTCGGCCCTTTATCCATTACTGACTTTGGAGTACTGTATTATTCACAATATACTGTGCAGTCCAATATTATTAGAAGTGAAAGAAGATCATGTACAGTACTTAAATACGTCTGAAAGATTTAAAAGTATCTCTCTAAAATTACAAAATGAAATAGCTTTTATAAACAGAAATGACAAATTTAAAAGTGCTCTACTGTGAAACATTTTTCATGGGAATTGTAATTGTCACACATTAAAAGCACATGGTTTAAATACTATGGGAATGTCTAATTAGGTTTGTTCCAGTTTGACCACACATTCAAACTGACACATAAAAAACACAGCTGTACACTTTCACTTTTGAAACAGCAGACAAATACAGTTAACTACTAACTCACAACAGAAATAAAAATATCTAGAAAAAAAGATGAAGCAATCTACACACAGACACCTCTTGGAGACAATGGCAGATTGAAAGTCTTTGATAATCTTGCATCAGAAAATACAGCAGTCTTAAGTGCTCATCTGCTCTACCTACCTTCAGAACGAAGCTGCACAAAGTGTTAAATTAAATCATGAAGCTTTTAATTAGACATTAGTATCTTAGTATTTAAACCATGCACTTTTAATGTGTGACATTTACAAATACAATGCATAAGGGCACAAAAACATCATTGAACCTGAAAAAATATAGTCATATAGTAAACCCACTTTACAACTGGCTAGATGCATATGACCAGATAGGCAGATCAGTTAAGGTATCAAAGCTGTTACATTTGCCTTTTTACATGCAACAAAGCACACAAAAATCTCAGGGATGTACACAGAAGCTGTTATTCTGTTTACCTCAACCACTAAAAGAATATACATAACATGCGTACAAAAAGCACCAAATCAGTGCATTTATGATCATTACATTTATACAAGAATAGATGGCGAAGTCAGCAGGTTGACACAGAAAACAAATTACACCATTTACTCTGTCTTCACTGTCGTGAAATACTGGCAAAAAACACTTTTCTGTCACTTTATATTTCAGACAGAAGGAGGACAACAAAACAGGTTCAAAATTTTATAGTCATCTTTATTTGTATTTTGTTTAAAAAATGACACAGGCAGCATAAAATAAAAGGCAAAAACATAGTAACATTTTCTGAGGGTCTAAGCTGAAAAAGCTGCTTGGAAGATTTAGGGTAGAATCCCATGAAAAACGTTTAAAAAATGCATACTGGCAAAAGCAGTCCAAAGCTCCACTGTAAATCCAACATGTTTCATTAACAGAGGTAATTCAGCACCAAAAGAGAACAGAAGTGTAGCCAGAGAAGAAAGCCCTGCGTTTGCGTCAACAGGAATGATACTGTTTTATTAACATTAGTGGAACATGTTACTGATGACATACAGAAGATCCTGCTTTGGTTGCAGCTTGTATCACTTCATCTCTCTGCCTCTATAAGAAAAGATAGGGTTCATCGCAAAACTTCTTTATACTCCCACACATTCAAAGAAATAAACAGGAGTAGGTATTAATGTCTCCATCTTCTAAACCAACTTTTGACCTCTCACTAGCAATGGATTCTGCTACTTACTGCCCAGTGACTGTTTCCAACTGCATCATTCCCCAAATTTCAACGCTTTAGTCTTCACCCATCACCCTGCTCCCCTTGCTTCACTCCCCACATCCAATGTTGAGCCAGGAGGTTAATAACAGGTTACTGTAAGGGCCTTGTCGTATTTGTCTTTAAGTAAAAACTGCTGATCTAATTGTGCACTCCTGTTGACAGAAGAGGCTATCCGACCCCCACGGATGAGGTAATGGCAGCAGCTGCGTCTCCACAGCGGTGCTGCACGGACACGGTTAGTGCCAGCTCCTTGCCCGCATGTGAACTAGCAACATGCCTTTTAATACAAGTGCCCACAAGGTTCTACAAGAGAGGAAGCCATTTGCCTTATCTTGCTCATTCCATTTCAAACATTTTTAATATGTAAAGTCTTTAACATTTCATATATTTCACATCAAATGGCAGCTGCAGTGAACTACTGCCGAGGCTAATTTAAAATTATGAGCCCATTTTTCTATGACATTCACAAGTCAGACTCTGGTTAACATATTATACATGCAGGTACTTATGCTTACCCATTAGCACAACCATTATGCATTGGAATCAACTCTTACAATAAAGAATTTTAAGAAGGTTGAAATCTGCATCATCACAGAGACTGCTCCTGTCTGATAAGACCCAAAAGCCACAGGATGCAGCCCAGCTCTGTCACCTCAGTAACCAGCATTCACAACTTCTTTCTCAATGGGATATGACCTGTCTGAACAATATCACATTTTAAACTCTCTCCCACTCTCTAGACTATAAATTAGCACAGAAAGAAGGCATGCATTGTCATTTTATATAATTGAATTAATCAAACATTTTCGGGTAGGCTACCTTGAACTTATGCTGACTTAAAACAAACCTCTGGAAATGTTACAGTATACTTTGAACTTCAGTGTGCTTCACGGATAGAGAGGGATATTCTATTCTGGTGTCCTGCAGCTTCGACAACATACATCACCTCAAACAGACAGTTGTAACGGGGTGATTATGAACTGTGAGGCTCTCGGAAACAGGGGAATGAAACGAACACAAGGTATTTCTCAATTAAAGAAAGGTTTTATTCTGCACATTTGGTTTCAGACACAGATGTGAGTGGATTCCAAAGGACAGGCGCACCAGGGAGAGACTGTGGGCAGAGTGACAGAGGACACTCCAAACCATGATAAATGTCACTAGCACCTGTTCCTAATCATGCATTCATTCCCACAGACAGGGTAACAGCAGACAGACACACAGGCAGGGAGGTTCCAACTGCTACAGACATTAATGGATGTTATTTTCTGTTGCTACAGCAACAAGACAACAATAACACAAAATGCACAACACACATGCATGACATGCCAAAAGCATGCCTAGCAGGGCTAAAATCTCTAACATACTGAAGACCACTTAAAAGGTCTAGGACTTTCTGAGCAGTCATGAAGTAAACCCAAGTTCACAATCCATGCCTTTATATTTAAGAAAAAGACTTACACTATGTGCCTTTAACAGAAGTTATGCATAAACCAATCCAGTGTATACATTAGCTCTTCTGTTGTGAAACATGTTAACATTGAGTAACAGTCTTAAAATATTAAAAATTGGATCATTCTAGTTTCCTTTCCTTAAGGCTATAGAGTGTACATTCTATTGGTGAAATCTACAAAGTAGCAAAATGAAAGTGAAATTCAGTTCAAGACAATCAGAAGTCTGTCCTTGTTACCTTCCAAATATAGGTTTCTACTACAAAGAGTCACACTATCCACTTCAACGTACAACACCACTACTTATACACTGCCATACAATTATGCTTATCTGTACTGACACCAGCTAGTCTTCCACATTTTGGTTAAGGTTAGAAAATAACTCTGAGCAGGTCATGACACTCAAACATGAGGTGAACCCAATCGGGGTTTTTCTGGCGGACTAAGACCCTAACCCTGCTTTCCCCGCAGCCAGGGAAATACTAGCTGGATGGCAAGTACTTCATGTTTCCCCACTTCAAGAAAAGGAAAAGTAGAGACACCGACCCATCCGCTCAGCTGAGTTATCCTAGCATTAGACGGGACTGTTGAATTTGCCATGCTCTGAAGAAGCAGAATCTAATTAAACAATTCAAACAAAATCCTGTACTCTAGCTGGGTCACAAGGGAGTGTTTTAGTCCAGAAGTCCAGACTAGAGGCCCAGAGGTGGGCAGTGGGGGGGGAGGGGTCACGGATTGGCCATGTCTTTGTGGTGAGCCTGGGGGTCCTCCTCGGGGGCTGGCGCTTCGCTCGGGCGTCTCTCTGCGTCCTCGGGCGCCCCAGCTGGCGAGGGTGGCGGAGAGGAAGGGAGCTCAGCTTGAGAGGAGGGCTCAGCGCCTGGCTCTTTAGCCAGCCTGAAAGTGGACAGCACCTCCTCCAGGGTGTGGCGGCAGTCACCCCTGTGATTAATACGGAACTGCCGGAGAGCCTCCAGCATCTTGGCCGTGGTCCCGCCCTCCGCAGCTCCAGGGAAGTCCTTGTCAAGATGCAAGACCCCAGTATCAGTAGGCAGGCTAGACTTGCGAAGCGCTCAAGACTAGAGGGGTTCCAACAACAATGAAACAGCCATTCACATATGTCCAAGGAAAACCATTTTTTGGGGGAGGTGTTCTAGCAAGAATGGAGCAACCCTCACAAATTCATAAAGTTACAAATTGCAGGAAAACCCTTACAAGATGTTGGTCAAAAGCCAGTGCCGAGATTAGGTTATGGAATAAAAATACCTATGTCCTAGCATGTTCAGAACTAAGACAATAGCACGGGCTACTCCACTCTCACAGGAACACCCTAACACACACACAATAAATCTAGAACCATATGGCTGAAGAACAACTGAAGCAAAAAGACAGTTGTGCTTTCCTTTGAAGTGAACCATAACCCTCCATCTGCCTTTGAACTCGCTGCACACCTGTGCTGCAAAATAAAGCACTGCATCTCATCACCACCAATTGCAGCATGTGCTAAAGCTGCTTAAAGCAGCTATTAACACAAATCTTTTTAATAAACGGGGGGGAAAGTGCTATTCATAGATCAACAACCCCTACAAAAAAAAAAAACATCAAAAGATCTCCAAACATCTCAGCAGAGTTTATTTGTAAGTCTTATTCTTCAAACTGAAAACATAGGGCTACTAATGCTCACATAGTTTCTCCTCTCCAAGTTGTTGACATTGCTTGTTTTTGGCCATCAAGAGTACTGCACATGCTCAACTGCCTGCTTCCTCACTCCTACCCAGGAATAGTTAACTCTGCCCTGTTCTTACTGTGCAAAGACGACCAACATTGAGCCTGTTGTCATTAGTTCCCCTTGGTGCTGCAGCACATGAACTCCAGTTCTACCTGACAAAACTGGTGACACTTACTATTCATTCCCAGTTTAGAAGGTACCAGATACTACCTACTAGGGACCTAAATGTCTCTCACTACTACCCTCATTGCTTGAATGGAAAATGACAATGTCACCATCAAGAGCTTCACAGGTAGAAGAAATTAGAGCCCTCCAACACCCAGAAAATCATAACCACTGCTCACTTAGACCAACACTGAGCAATGTCTTCTACACTTATGGTACAGTATGTCCAAAAGTGTCCTACAAAAACTAAAGTTAAATTAAGTAAAACGTTGAACTATTTTAAAATAAAAAAGGTATAGATAAGTTTCTTACCTTTTCCTTCCTTATTTTATACACCTTATTTTCCAATGAAAGAATGGACTATGAAGTCTACAACTAAGGTACTATGGAAATTAAAAGTTAGAAATGATAAGTCCGTATTCGGAGCAACTTCATATCCTAATATCTATTTTATTTATTATAAAATCAGAAAAGGACTTTATTTGACTGCACCAACAGATCCAAGACCTTATGTTCGTATTAAATGTACCATTCAGCAATTTTTCCTTCACTCAGAAGAGAACTAAAACTGCTCCCATCTTCAGCATAGAAAAACCAAGCTTGTGAAACAAGCTGTTACTGTACAATCAAAACCTACATTCAGAAGATAAACAACACGCTCATTTTGTCAGGAAAACAAATGGAATTTTTACACAAATATGCGTTGTCTGAAAAAGAGCAAGTAACCATTAAATACAATAAGAGAGGCACATTGAATGTATGCACACACTTACCAAATTACACAGGAAGGCTGCAGTAATAAGGAAGCCAAACACGTGATTAGCCAAGTGGTGTGCCAGGAACCTATGGGTATCTGCTTTAGAGCGGTACCACTATTAAGCATGCCTCTGGTTAACAGTAAACATGTTCTCAAAGAAACCCCAAGATATCAAAGCATAGAGACATGTTTTGCTGATGCATCAGGAGATAACTACTTCTTTACCAGTCCGCCCATTTTTCATCTGGTCCAGTCATCTGTGCAGAGAGTAATAAACCCCAGCGGTTCAAAGCTTCACATATTCAGATGTACATTACCTTTAAACTGTATGAGGGTCACCTACACTTTCATAGATCCATTTCACAAAATAGAGTCATATCAAGGAGTCTTTTGGATCATTATGACGACACTGGGCAGATTGGAAGAAACCCAAGGGCTATACAGAACAATCAAGATTTTTTTGCACTGCCCACTTATAAGGCAATGCAACATCAAGATCAAGGCTCCTGGGTTTTGGAACTGCTGAAACTGTACCATGCTTCAACACCAGAAGGAAGATTAGACACCAGCACACAGATATATATATCCCCTTGGACCAAGTACTTGCCACTTCATACAAACTGTCATCCACAACAGCAGGCTCCGGACATCCAGTACTACTCAATAAACCCATAACTTAACTAAAACAGGAAGCACATTTGATCAAGACAGTCAAGAGTTTAGATAGCTAGATAATACTTTATTAATCCCGTAGGGAAATTGATGATTGATGAGTTTGTGTCTTAAAACCCTTTTTTATGACTTTCAATTGGAGTGTTCTTACAAATAAGACAAAAGGCGAGCGAGAGGAGAGGAGAAATTCAGCCGAAATCAAAGAACGCCACTCATTTCTACAAGATGTAACGTATTGTGGTCCCTGATACCTATGGACACTGAAATCCCCACTGTCAAACAACAACCCAATCGTGTCCTCATTCCAAAAAGCAGGTCATCTTTCTAATTCCCCGTACTTGCATTGGTCCATAGATTCACTCCACAATACATTGTAAAATATACAACAGGGTTCCCAAAGCAGACTAGTACACACTGCAGCCACTGTGGGCTTCAATGATTCAGCCCCAGCTTGTATTGCACATTACCGTGTTGTATATTCTTTCATATATATAGTTCATATACATGAGTCACTCCAGGTATTCTTACTTTTGTTAAGCATTTAAGGTTTTGAAAATATTTTTTGACTCAAAAATGCTCAATAAAGTTATACAAAGAAAACTAAAGTGCAAAACATACATTAAAAAAAATCTTCGTGACAGTGTGTGGCAAATGCTGAAATACACCCACTCTTTGCAGCTGGATGTACTGAAAAAGTTGTCTTTGCATAAAGGAGTGTCTCATAAACTGCAAGGGATTTTGTAGGACTGCACTGACCCTAAAATAAAGGAGCTGCAAGCATACATGGGAATTCAGTTCAGAGGAATTGTCACAAAACCCCCCACTCACCCCGTCCTCCTCCCGATGGGGATTCAGCCTGTTGTACACTGCTTCAATCACACTGCGCCTGCAAACGAGACAACCAGCACCGCGTTAGGAATCCAGACATTATAAGTCCGTGATGGTCACTAAAATGGTTCTACCTGCAAAACTAAGAATGTTTTTTTAAATTAAATTAAATTAAGATGTTATTAAAGCAATAACATTGGAAGCATACTACAACATGAAAAGGCAGTATTCCAGCCTAAAACTGCTTCAAACCTTGAGCCTGGTTTCCTTCAGTGTATTTGTCTCAAATGGTACAAGTGAAATCACACACAAGGATTTGAAAATGAAATCTCAAAAGCCCTTATCATACCATTGTGTGGACTACTGCGTTATAACAAAAATGCTGAACCTATCTAGAATCTACGTTCCTGGTAACACACACAAACCCTCCCAGTGCTAAATATCAGAAATCTCTCTGGATGCAGTAGATCAAAACCCAACCGTCTGAACAGTGAATAAAATAGATTACTGATAGATTTGGAAAATTATAAGCAGTTTCTTTGGTGTGAGTGCATTAGCTTACAGCTGTTGAACTTTATTTAAATTTACTCCACTGTACCATCCAACCTGTGTGACTCAGAGTGTCAGCTAGGTCTTGGGCTGTCAAAAAACAAATTGCATTCAGTACTGCTCACTCTCACACTAAACCTTTCAAATACACACAGGAACCTGTCAGTACACACTGCTGCACAGTTTAGACAACAGCATATGTAATCCATTTAACAGAAGATTAAAGGAGACTAGTTTGTAATAAATGCTATTATTTCTCACTACCCGGGAAGTTGTTTGTCTGAGGGTTTCATAACCTTTCCGCTCAATTTATCATGAATACAACTAAGAACATGCTGTTCTCTACACTTGATGACAGAGTGGAGAGCTGTAGCCAAAGGTTTTGCATTATGCTTGTTAATGTTAGAGTGAAGCATACATTCTGGCCATGATCATAGTGGTGAAAACCTGCTGGACCTCTGGGTTAGACTGGTGCCAACACTAGTATAGGCAGGCTGTGTAAAGAGCACTTAAAGAAAGGAAAAAAGCAAACATTAAGGACAGAAGATATTGCATGGAATTACTGAACCAAATTTATTAACTCCTCAATATCAACCAGGTCTCTTTGCTACCAGGTATAATGCCTCTGTAACAGTACTATGCCTGAGCCTAAATCACTCAGTTGCAAAACTAGGATTCTGGGTTTGAATTATTTTCTATTGCTACGAACAGAACATACAGAGTGTTCAAAAAAAGATTTGTCTTTAGAAATTAAGCTGCTCCCCAGTGAATTTGTTTTCTTTTATGAAAATGTGTCACTAATTTACAGTCCACATAAAAGAAATGGAGCAGAGCAGACAGTGTGGAGGATCTGTGAGCGAGGTGACCTTCATTCTACAAGTCCAATGCAGATGGGACACATGAATGAGTCTATTCGCTGATCAGTCACCAAGAAGACGTCCGTACAGTGAGATTCTTGGGAAAGAAAAGGGCTCATTACAACTCAGCTAATATAAGAGCTGACAGGGTAATTCCATATCCAGACATTCAACGTGATTAAAAGCAGCCAAATATTAAATTATTATTAGTTGAGGTGCTATGTATTTGGAACATGACTGGCAGTATTCCAACATGAAAGAAATAATCAATTAGCTTAATATTCCATATCAGACAGTTTATGTGAATACTCATTTGAGAATATGTGCTATCTCTTAAATGCTCACATTTATTATTTTCATGTGGATTCCTCCAGTTGACATTTTGGCTTCAGAAAGCCAGTGAAGCCAGCGAAGCGGGAATGCAGTTTGGTCTGAAAACAAGCCTGCCTAGGTTTAAATAAATATAAAACATCAGGCCTTAATATTCTAAAGGGCTAAAATGGCCTTTTCTGAAGATGCTAGTGCTATGACTACTGCCAAATGGGTATTTTAAGGTCTTTAACATTTTTCAAAACATAATAGAAAACTAATTCTGGTGTGCTAAACTGCAGTTAACTTTCAACATTTCATGTACTTTAGACACTGATGTTGTTTTATCTAAAATTCCACAACAGCCTGTTAAGAGATAAAAATTCACTGGCAGATACGCAGCATGTATGTCTGAAAAAACATACAGGTAGTGCACAAGAAATGGAAGCACTAGCGCAGATAGATATGGATGTGGTCTGTATGCACAAAACGTACCGGGTGTTTAAAACTATGCCAGAGGGATGTCAATCAACTCACACCAGATTGAAGGAAGTGGAAAATCTAAGGCGCAGTTCCAAAGTATCCAGTGAATGCTCAACTTGTGTCAGATATGATGACTGATATGATAAATGGGTAATGCTGATCAAACCACCAAGCAACCAGACATCCATGAATAATGGCACTGTCAACCTGGAAGACACCTCTTCCAGCAGAAAAAAAAAAGTTACAACATTGAGTTAAGATCACTCAGTCCAATTCAGTAGTAACTAGCATGGCCTTTTGCCTTCTAACGGAATGAGAGCACCCAACCATGCCAGAGAACTGCACCACACAGACGTTCATAACCACTAGAACCCTTCACTGCTACAACACAGTGAATGACGATTCATCAGACCACACCATATTTCTCCACTGCTCAGTAGACTATTGCATGCGCTCTTTGCACCACTGGACTCCCAGACATGCATTGCTGGTGTAATGAGTGCACTGTGCAATGCAATCCAACTATAGAATCATGCTCTGTGGAGTTCTCAGTAAACTGCTTGCGCCCCAGGGTCGAAATTTGCAGTCAAATGCAGCTGCTTCTATGTTTTGCCATACATCTGAATTTATGGACAAACATCACTATCTTGTGCACTGTCGTGTGTACTTCCTCCCACTGCTGCTCTTTGCCGAAGAGTTCAATGCTGACATCACTTGGAAACTGCTGCTCATGAAGCATCAGCAGGTTGAGCCGTCTTGGTCACTGAAGCTATTGCCAAAATACCCCAACAATCCCCCCCCCCCCCCTCTTTCAAAGTCCCCAAGATCTCCTGTTGCAGTCACGCTAGCCTAATTTTCGTGATTCTGATTTGCACAAATTTTTACGGTTAAATATATGCAAGTGGGAACTACTTACAGCAATATAGTTGCAATAATATATATATATAATATACAACAATAATATACATCCACTATTAAATCCTTGAGTTTGTATTATTTCTACATTTAATTATTTTCCTTTGTTTTATTGCAGAACAAAGTGTGTCATTATATTACAAGTTGTGTTTCAATGAGCTAAGCCGATTGAAGTATGAAAAGCTAAATGTGTGAATGACTCGAAGAAAAGGGAAGCCAAAGGGTTCTCAGGTGTGAGGGAATGGAGGTTCATACTTGCTGGCCAGGCCTCCTCCAGGGGGCAGGTTGGGGATGTTTTCAGTCGACAAGTTGCGCATCACATGGACCAAATCAGGAGCACCTTCCTCACCAGACGTCTCCATGATCTCTGCAAGAGGACCGACACACAGACAAAAAAAATCAAAACAACATGTTACCACTTTGTGTAAAAGCACTGGATGTAAACAAGAAATGGACGCATGTTCCAGCTGAACATACATATGATACAAAGACAATACAAAAAATAAAACTGCTAATAATTCCAGTCTGCATGAGATCAAGTGCCAGGCAACTCAGACAAGAGTCTTACAACACCAAAAGGAAGATAAAACAAGGTATATGCATCAATTGAACTGCTCATACTTCATAAGTGAGCAAAATATTTGAACATACAGTTCACTGCATATTTATATTTAAGAATATCAAAAAACAAAAAAATAACCTTGTGATACTTTCAATAATCTTTAGACAATTATAAATTCATATGCAATATGGTTCACTATTTTAGTTCAACTTTTGGCTGAAGTCTTTCCTCAGCTGAAACAGGACACAGCAACCCCTGGCTGTGCAGAGAGTGAGAAGGCCTGTCTCGTCTGGGTGTGTTCTACATTACAGGCCTAAGAGACTCACTGGAGAGCTCCAGCAGCAGTTTCCAAATGCTGGATTTTTCTTCAAGGCCAGTCCCAGGGAGACCAGTATATGCAGAAGGCCTAGTGAGGAGTGACCTGCTTTTCAGACACTGAGGAACACATATGAGAACAGGAAGAACGGAGCAAGTTTTAAAGCAGAGAATATCACACTTGCTGCACACAGACAGCCACACTGTGCTGAAGAGGAGAATAAAACACTCCTATGAGCACCAACTGTGCAATATAGGAAACAGAAAGTCACCTATCCACACACAAAGATCACACTATGGAAACCAACATTACCACACTGATTTTAACATTTTTTTTATTTATTTCTTTAAGCAGAAAAAAACAATTTTGATAACAGTAAGTTTTATTTCCACAGGTTTATTGAAAACCTAGGCTTTTTTCAACAAGACATCAAAAGAAGAAGGAACAAGTACATGTGACTCCATGTTGAAAAGCAGAAAAAATGTTTGCTGTGGAGTCTTCTTGTAGTGTGAGGAAAAACAGTCCTCATCAACGCGTTTTAATTCCTCCTGCAAAGAATCTAACCCTCATATGTTCTTTTGCAGCTCACACACCAACAGAGTCCCCACTCAAAGCTCTCCAAAAGAAGATAATTCTTAAGACTCAAAAAAGCAGTTCATGTACTTAAAGGTGGTGCAAAGTAAACTATTAAACAACTGCTAGGAAATAAGTGATCATTAGCAAGTAATCTTTTCAATATGTAAGGAAAAAGAAAGCAGCAAAAACCACCTTTGAGTTTGAAAGCAGTTAATTGCGTCTGACAGCTGCAGTAATCCAGGTGCAAATCATGAACCTGCCTGCAGGAGGCAAGGCAGACGGGAGGGAAGGTACTGTAGGGCAGCAGGGAAGGCCAGACAGAGGGCATACTGCCTGGAGAAGTGGGGGTGTGATTACAGGTAGACAAATGAGAAAAGAAGGCTGCACTGACTATCAGCAACCAAAGAACCAGCTTCCAACTGCCCTCAAATAGAGAAAAAACAGACTCTTCTGGGTATCAAGAAAATGGATTCTTTCAATAAATAGGGGATAGAAAAGATCAGACAAACATGGAAAGGAAAAAGAGATGCTGTGGTGGGGGGTGGGGGTGCCATAGCCATCACCTGGCCATAGCCAAAGAGAGCAGAAGACAAAAGACAAAGAGAGGAGACAGAAGGAGAATAAACTAGTTATAGAACTGGGCCGGCTATAAGAACTGCAGGGAGGAGAACAGGCTGTTCAGCTGACTCACACTGGCATCACAGCATCTTGCAGCTCCCAGAGCACAACCCGTTACCCAGCAACAACCAGTCTCATCACATCCTAGTTTCTCCATTCTGCTTCCTTCACATCCTTCTCCCCTGCAGCCATCTCATTCACAGGACTCATCCCGAGCTCAGGACTTGCAATGAAGCCCATCAGATCTGAATGAAGGCTCAGCTCCTGAATTCAGAGCTACCCACAGGCTCAGTGCAAGACCCATACAGCATATAGCTTAATAAATGACCTTGGTAAAAAAATATGGTAGCATCTTTTTTAATTCGAGTCCTGTTGTGCCACTGTTCCAAGTTCTGCTCAAGACCATTTTTAATCTCTGTACACTAGCCACTGCCGATGTAATGACATCCATGCAAATAAAATCAAATTCTATTTTGTAACACCCAAGGAGACTGTCACAATGGACAGTCTTGGAATAATACACTAAATAATAAAGAAATGCATCAGTATTAACTGAGACCAACAATTCCTTCATTTTCTCCAACATAAATACTTGAAATTTATGTGAAATTTTAAAAGCATGCTCTTTGCCTGCTTTTAATCCCTTTCCTTAAGGCAAACAATCAAAAATGTTTATGGACCAGTGCATTTTCACTAAATTCTTATCACAGCATAATCACTGCTACAAGGGTGCACAATTTCAAAGAAAAGCGCTTCAGCGTGAGCTGATGCAATTATAGCCCTGTGCAAAAGCCTAGACAGTGCGTGTCTTCACTGAACCAAAATACATAATTTCTGAGGTAGCACTTTCCTTTAAAAAGCAGTTACGAAAACCAGTTCTGGTACAAAAAATTGGTTGCACGCATTTTGTTTAAATACATGGTAAATTAAATTATACGGCCGATTTGTTTACTGGAATCCAATGGAAAACAAAAGTATTTTAAATGAAATTTGAGAATTAAATAAAACGATGCGTACATACACTTTATTTTGTTAACTGTTAAAAGCTAGGGCAACAGTAAGGTATGGTAATTACAGAAGTATTACTAAGTTTTTGTTGGTGTAATAAGGAAAGTCAACTTAAAAAGCAGTTTTCTGTCGATGACCCCAGTACAGACATCTCACTCTGGAGTATCTTTTTCCTGCACTATATTTCTGTATCCCAGTGATGATAATATCCAAAACATCTTAGCAGAGATGACCTCATGCTCCTTTTGTCACCATGCCTTCATGAAACCAACGTCTGTATGTAGTTCTTCTCACATGTTGGGTCTTGCTAAAAAAAATGACTGTTTTGTTATTATTACAAATATTAATCCTGATTAATATGTAAGCATTAAATCTTGAGAGTTAAATATGCACCTAGGGGCTCTGGCTGTCTTGAAGACACCTGCGCGTCCCGAAGCATCACCTCAGTTGGCCTGTTGTGCAGTGTGAGGAGAGTTCTCGAGTGTTTTGGCAAGCAGTGTGACCATGGCTGACCATGAGGCTACTCCGTGCGGTGCAGCAGATAACTTGTGAGCCCAGGGTCAGAGAGCATCTGGTGTCCCTTCAGTGAGTGATGACAGGGAGGAGCTTTTGACATGCCAGCAGTATGAGCCTCATTCCATAAGCACAGGGAAGGCAGAACTAACTGACCTCATTGTGTACATTTTATGCTACGAGCGACAGAACCAACATCATCAGAACTATTAGCCTATCTTATTGTTTTTATGGTTTCAACTTTTAGAATCACATATTACTGTTTTGCCCACCTTTTGGACATGCTAATGGAGCTCATTGTTTACATTAGTCTCAGAGCACAGTTACAAACCTTGCAACTGCACACTGGAAAGAACAAAGAAGTGTAGGCAGACTCCTCTGTTCCATCAATCTGCAAGCCAACTGTGTTTTGAATACGTCACAGGCTACACAGCCCCATGCAGGAGATTCAGTTGTGAGTGACGGAGGCGCACATCCTTCGCAAGAGCAATGCAACCTTGTAAGTTCCCAAGGAGGTTACAGTGAGCCAAGAGAGCCCTGCACACTAATTGCAACCATTCGTTTGATGATGCTCAGCCAACTGTTTTGCACACCTTGGGGAATCCCGGTCACAGCCAGATAGTGACCAGGCTCGAACCCATAACTCCTCTATCAAAGAGTTCAACTTGTGTTCTGGAGAGAACCTTGACTGGTTCATGCAAAGTCAGGCTAATATAAAATAAACACAATACTTTTTTCAATAAGCATTCATTAATTCCTCATGCAGTCTTCCAAGCCTTATTGTATACCTTAATTTATCCATATACATAATAGCATACTACAGCATACTATGATGCTAATGCATTTTTATGGTGCTTAAGAAAACCTAAATGCATTACAGTTGAAGCAACAGAGTATAAATTCTCATTTTTCTTTAAATTATTTCCACACAACCTTAAGATTTACTATATGGAAAGCACTATCTGAGGATTGACTTGTCTCATTCCCCCTGTACACAGCAATAAGCAGCCTTATGTTAGTGCTGCAGACTCTGAGCCAAGTCTCAAAAGTGAAACCAGAGATGTAAACAAGAACAAAAAAGTCAAACAAAAACAAGCCCGCTTCTCAATTCCAAGGCCTACGAAACAAGCTCTGACCTCTCTTGCTGACTCAAACAAGCAGCCGTTTGTTTGAACAACATCTTGACCCCCCTCGCAAGCTTTGTGGGACTTTCTTGTGAATTAAAAACTAAAGTGCAGATCAGCAGTGTGCTCAGAGGGGGTTCCTTGGGCAGTGCCCTGCAGGCTCAGTCAATGCCAGGGCTGCTGCCCAGTGTGGGCTGGGGAGGAAGCCCAGGAACACAGGCTGAGGTTGCAGGCAGGCAGCCAGCTCGATGTTCAGCCAAAACATTTTTAACCAAAGCAGGAGACATAGCTCTTTCTGGTATTTTCAGTGTTCAGGCTACTTTATTCCACAGCTCTCATCCAACTCAAAAGAAGAGTTTACATAACCCCAGACTTTTTAATTTTTTTAATTCTTGCCTAAAACTTTAAATGGCACAGAAAAAACGCATATTATAAGAAAACAATTTTAAAAGTACTATAGGAAACAAATGGAATCGAAGTCACAACAACCACCAAATCAATTCTTGCCATTCATATGCTTAGTTTTTAAGAAAAATAAAAACATTCAGGTAAGCATTAATACATATATTCATCTCTTCATTTATAACATCTTACTAACATGGTCTGAAAGGTCTCATCAAGTGAAAAGAATCTGGCTTTATGAACAGATTTCAAAATAGTTTTTGATCAGTGATGCTCTATCAACAAATACTACCATGAAAACATGGTAGGAAATTAATTTAACAGAGAAAATACTGAGTGGGTATACACCAGTGTTCAATGTGAATGATGTGGGTTATAACACAGATTGCCTGGTGTCTTTGAAAAATAGAGAAACCTCTGTTTTTAGTACAGTATATGTATTTTTAATAGCAGCACAGACATGTTCCACTGTCTTAAAAACAAGAGGCGTCAGAGAAAAGAAAGCAGTCTGTTTTTAATTGCCTTTCCTCTGCTTTATACCATGCAGATGCTTTTGCTATGAGTACACCCAACCAAAATTTCCTTTGCATTGTCATTTATCATTTGATGTGGCTGTAGACTCAGTTACGTTACAGTTCAGTTATTTATATAGTCAGCAGAGCTTCAAACCTTTCAGTGACATTTCTAGAATGAGACTCTACCACATGGTTAACCTTATACTCAACATTACACTCCCATAAAGGTTAAGCCTACTATTTACTGAAAAAAAACAGTAAGTTAATCATGTCATCCCAAAAGACAGTCTGATTATACCTACTTTGGATCACAGCGAGCTTTCACACCTATCCAACATTGTACTTTCCTAATGGAGAAAAATCAAACAATTCACACATTCACATTCCCCTAAAATTACTACAGGTGGGGAAATGACATAATCACATATGTTACTTACAGTAGTTCAATGGCTTATGCCATTGTGAGCACAGGCTTAAAGCATTTTGATTTAAGTCAAGCAGTAAAATCATTGCACAGAGAAAAGTGTACACTTGCCTTCAGCTGGATTCGTTTGACAAGTCAAAGACTTTGATCTGTAAATGTCTATATGTGTGGTGAACTGAACACTTCTACCTGTTGCTTTGCTGGTGTAAGAACAAGACAGCAGGTAGACACACTGCCTGTCCAAGCTATTTGCTACAGTGGTTTGTACAATGTTTTGTATTTGCCATAGTGATTTCCAGATGAAGTGACCAGCTCTATTCTTACCTTCCACTCGTGACTCCAAGTACTTGTCCAGCTCAGCATCTTGCTTCACTGCCTCTTCCGACACCTTGGGAGCATTCATGAAACATACTAGCACAACACTCATGTTATCACGACTCCCCTGCAACAGAAAGACAGGACTAATCACACACTGCTCTTTTGCAAAGGAATGAAGCCCACAGAAAACATCACTCTGAAACACTTTTCCTTAACAGCTGTTCTAATCTTATTACCAGATTGAGAGATATGCGATAATAATCTAGTCACAAAAGAGTTTATAAAGTTACTTGTTTTTATCTTTTTAAAAAGGAATTCTGCATTATTTTATTTCTTCATAAACCCAGAGCTACAAAATGCCTAGCCTTGGCATGAGTCCATACAGTGTGTTAAAAGAAAGCTCCTTGTTTATCTTTGGGAAGAATTCACCATATGCACTAAAATGAAAAGACACAAGTCCCCATCTTTTTTCCACACCACAAGACGTAATACACAAGACATTATAAACACTGGCAGAGAACAGCAGACAGATGAAACACTGCACTTCCCTCTGCTGTAGTTTCAGAATGACATAATTGGGAGACAATATTATTTTACACACTGGAAAACAGGATGTTGAATGTATTGCATGTCCAGTAGTAAATCAGATTTTTGTATTCAGTACTGCATACAGCATTTTTGTACACTGAGATACTTAATGTAAAGGAAAGGGCCTTTTCACACTGTCAGAGCTCTTCACTTTAGAACACTAGACAAATCGCTCTAGACCTGACTGTTACAGAAAATGAACAAGCCAATGAACCCAAACTTCCAGCTTAAATGACCTCTGAATAATGAAGGCTGTGACAAGCACATGCCTACAGGCGCTTTGCAAAGCATGCTTTCTGCCTGCCACAGTTCTAATAATAAACAGTTAGAGAACTGTTTCTGATCTTCACTGCCCGGTCAGAAGTGCCTTCTTTTTAATGAAAGCAACAGTACCAAAATGGGTAATACTTAACATAATGAAGGCTGAAAATAAATCTTATGGTCAGAATCTATTTTAATAAACTCACAATTATAATCCACAAGCAGTGCATTGTCATGTTTTGTAGCCCAGGTAAAGTTGTTTAGGATTTCAGGTTTGTTCCCAGGCCTCCTGCTGTACCAGATCTCCTCAGGACAGCAGTGTCAATATACTCACAATGTCAAGGGTGTGGCTGGGCCTGAATGCATCCTGTGCCACAAACAAAGGGTTTAACCCCCTTCTTTATTAACTTAAAGCAAATTTCAAAAAGCCCCAAAGTAAAACTTTGAAAATTATTTAACATGAATAAAAGGTAGTAAATCAAAGGCTTCTGTACAATGAAATTAACCCCATGTTGGGCCACTGCCAAAGCTGACCCCTGAGGAACCTCTGGTTCAACAAAATCAAAACCAACAAAAGCACTTACGGCTCCTAATGGCTACACTGGGAAAGGATATGCTAACTCTGCACACATTCACACTCACACACAGTGTGACGTGTTGAAGGATCAATCAAAACAACGCACATTCTGATAGACAGCTAAAGAGGGATTTGGCAAGACTTTATTTCTGATTCAGAAAACTTTTCATAAGAAAATCACTAAATATTATGAAGGGGAACTGGGACAGATGACACAAGATTCCATATTCAACACGCCATCACTGTTAAATCGGCAGGGCAAATGACAGTCACTCTCTGAAACTGAAAATAAATGTTACATTCTTTGTTGAAAGGATTCATTTATAAAGTGGCACCATGCTGCTGTATCAGTGAATCTGTGGTCATGAGAGTCAGGAAAAGTTAATACATTACTTTCCTCAGATTAGCACAGAGTCAGTATCTTATCTCTGTAGGGAATGGACTCAGCAGGAGCTTTACAGCTGGGCTGGATATTAAGAAGCCTTGTGACCTCATCTGGGTAATGCAGAGTCAGCAGGCCAGATTTACCCGGCTTCAATGCATGCTTTCTTATTCGTTTTTGAACTTCCCATAAAAAAGCTAGTTGTTTCAAGTTAAGAAAGGGCAAGACACATATAAATCTGAAACACAATGAGCCAGGCATGTAACATTTGCAAAAAAAGCATTATAATAACTAAAATCAGGAATGGCTGAATCACATTCACCTGAATGTTAAAACGGAACAAACAGAACCATCAGACAAGCAGTCTGATACTGTCAAGACCCTGTGGCCAGTATATAAACGATCACTTACAAGGAAAACAGAACTATTTGCACTGCTTGAAAGCTGAGAAAAGAAAGGAACATTATTTTCATCCAATTTCTACCACAAGGCTTTCTGCACTGCTACAGTTGATTTTTTTTTGTAATTTTTAGTCTTGATTCTTCTAATATTTTCCCATCCTTGATGTACGCTTAATGAGTTTTTAAAAAACACACATACAGATTACCTACAAAAGACTGAGCAGAACAGCTGTTGTGTATAGGCATGACAACCAAGCACGGTGCGATCCCACATACCTTGTGTAGACAGGTGTCCACCACAGAGTTGCACACCTTCTCCAGGTCGTCTGTGACCTCCAGCCGGGACTTGACAAACTCGCAGAGCTCCTCGTTGCTCATGACGTCCCAGATCCCATCGCAGGCTAGCACCACAAACTCATCCTCCTCGGCCCGCGGGATCTCGTACACCTCCGGCTCGGGCGACACCAGCTGCTCCGTGGGGCCCTTGCCGTCCACGCACTTGTAGTCGTAGTCCCCGAGGGCGCGGGAGACGGCCAGCGAGCCGTTCACCCTCTGGATCATCACGCTGCCGCCGGCGTTCTGGATGCGCTCCTTTTCCCGCGGGTTGCAGGGCTTGTGGTCCTGCGTGGAGAAGCAGACCTGGGAGCTGCGGTACAGCACCGCCCGCGAGTCGCCGCAGTTGATGAAGTAGAGGTGCTCCGGGGACGCGAGCACGGCCACCGCCGTGGAGCCGCTGCGGTCCATGCCGTTGCGCAGGTCGGAGAAGTTGCGCATGTACTCGTCGATCTTCAAGAAGCCGGCCCGGATCCCGCTCTTCACGCTCTCGACGGTGAGATCCGGGGACGAGCCGGGCTTCTCTGTGCCGCGGAAGTTCTCGTTGCCCGTGATGTGCTCTAGGAGGTGTTTGGAGCAGTAGTTGGCTACTCGGGAGCCAGCGTGCCCGTCGTACACGGCGAAGAAGGACCAGTCCTCCAGGCCATGTGGGATTCCCACCACCGCTGTGTGGGCGTCCTCCATCTCCACGCGCCAGCCCTGCATGCTGCTCAGCCCATAGCGCAGACCGTTGCCTGCACCATGAGCGTTGTGTTTCTCCGTCTTCGGTTTGTCCAGAAATGCACCCATTGCTCAGTGCGCCACCTGGGAAACAAACAGATAAAACATTTATGGCTACAAATAAACTGGTCCCTCTCGACCCCCTTTTAAAAACGTCATAGATCTTGGTTTCCACAAGGGTTTTTGCCTCTTCGTTTATACATCCTTAATAAAACAAAAGCTGCCCTAAAAAACATCACCTCAGGTTCATTTCTTTACATTAAAAACAGGTTTGTATCACCACCCTAAAGCAGTGTATAACAATTTGGAGAACAGGAATGGTCAGAGTTCAAAGAAGGGCAAAAAGATAAGGTGTCACTTTTGTAACCAGGTTCATAAGAAAGCTTCAGCAATAACCCAGATGGTTACATGATAAAAATAGCACAGACAAGCAGTCTGTAATGGTGAAAAAGAATTACCAAAATTAATTTGTTAAACAGAGATCAAAGGACAAGCAGGTTCCACTGCACAACGCTAAGAAAAAGCTACTCGAATACACTGAAGTTTGATCATACTGAGTCACTGCCTGAAACCATCAAGGCATCTCCCCTGAGCATCCTTAACTGATACATTTGTACAGTAAATGGTCAAAAACAAACGTGTACAGTAAATAGCCAAAAACAGGTGTACAGTAAATTGTTTGCACTCTCCAGATATTCATTCATCTATAACTGCTTGTAGTTCATGATAGCATGTATGTTGAAGTCTGATGTAAATTAGAACGACAGCTGCAATGCATACAGAAAGTAAAAACAATTCAGCCACTTGACTACTGTAAATGAATACCGGTGGCAAAAAGGGCACATGACTAAGTTCATCCACCATGTCAATATGAAAACACCTGCCTTTAATCCTCCATAATCCTCATATTTATGTTAAAAGAGAAATGTATGATTTATGACTCAGATGGAGATAAGCCTTTTTTCCTTAGGTAACAGATCACTACTGAATGCATGCTCCTCTCTAAATGATTACTCATATTGCTACAGTAACTACAAAGCCATAATAAGCATATTTCTATTGCTGGTTAGATATCACAACTGAAAATTCATAAGTATTGTATTTACATGAAAGGAGCAGTTTTAAATAATCCAAACAATACTGACGCCAAAAGGGGACGATGGCATATTTGACCATTCCTTCATGCAGAATCTCTCCAGCTTCTCCGGATTCCTGACTTGTGCTAGTGATCAGCTGATACCTTAAATTGTGTACTAGAGGCTCTAACAACATACCCATCATTGCCTGGTCTGTATGGTTTTCTTCCTAAAAACCCCTCCTGTGACCAAGTTTTAGCGTCATGATAGAAGGAACCAGTTTCTAGCCAAAACATCCTAATCAACTTTGTAATTCATCTGTTCCTCAGTTCTAACTAGGATACGGAAACAGTGGATGCAAACTGTATCTACTCTTCACAGAATGGATACCATTCCTTTTCAAAATGATCTCTACCTTCATCACTTACATTCCTGATGAAACTACCAAAAACTTCATTTGTGATTTCAAGCACACACCATGCACTCCCTTGTGACCTGGAAATTGATCAGCTGCTGTCTGTTAAATTCATATTTTCTTTGAACATTGCCTTGAAACCCAGTCACAGACCCCAGAGTCACCCAAAGGACACACACCCCAGAGACACACAAAGCTGTCCCAAAGTTCACACTTTCAAACTGAAGACTACTTATGATTAGGACCTACTGGGCTGAGGTCTGAGTCCATTAAAGAAGGCAGTGCAATCTAACACTAACACATTATACAGGCATTTACTGCTAATTCCCTTCTCCCACTAAGTGCCTGACAGAAGATACATCAACTAGTTTGGCAACGGGTGTCCCAAATGAACGTTTAATAGACAGGGCTGACTGTGTGTCTATCTTAACGACCACAAATGACCCAGATAACAGAAATAGAAAATCATTATAGACTCAGCAGGTCTGAGACAGCAGCATCTACCGGGCACTGGAAATCGGAGGGGAACATCACAAGCTGGAAAATCGGTGTCCCTGAGTTTAAGTGAGAAGTCAGGAATGGAATTTTTTCAGAACTCTGTAAAACATGCATGTTTGATGTTGCCACAGCAGAAAGTATTTCCATCACTAAGATGGTGATGGTAGCTACATCTCAACCACCTCAAAAGGAGTCAAATGTCTATTATGACATTTATATTATATATAAAGTCTACATAAATAAAAATCTATTCCTAAATATAAGAATATATTTGAGTCTTGCCTCTTGAGTAAAAGGCTGCTTTGATATGAATTAATGAGGAAAATGCCCTATTGTATTTAAAACCAATAATTAACTGTATACTCTGGCGGATGTATCTTACCTGTACAAACTACCAACAGAGTAACAGCAGTAACCTGAACGTGAAGAAGGTCTCCAGCAAGGTGAAAGACCTTGTAGGCTGGTCCAGTCCCCAGGACAACCCAGGGATCACATGCGCACTACTGCCCTGAAGCAGGCATTTAAAAGAACAGACTGCAAAGGCTTGTTTTTGATTACGAGCCTCTGAGAACAGAGGAAAACAGCTCACAGACGATAATGCAAGGTCTTCGTTCTGTTGCACTTGTCAAGAGGTGAGAGGTGAAAACGTTCTGTGCCGTACTGCAAGTGTGTCATGTATGGCATACATATAAACTGTTCTAAGAAAAGTGTTCAAGGGCTCATGCGTGGTCAAGGGCTGGACATCCAGCCAGCTGTTAAAACATTATCACACCTAAATCACAGAAATCACAACATGCAATATTTAGATGTCATCAATGATATATTTTTTCAATCTCTCTACCTGAAGACAGCTCACTCCCCTTCCTTTAAATATTAAATTTCAAACAGTCCAGGAGTTAACACTAACTTTTATTTTAAGCAAACCAAAACGTTAACTCTCTAAACCATAGACTCATAAGGTTTTCAGTTAAGGCACGAGATAAAAGGTTCAAGTTTCAACAGAAGAGGGAACCGTTTTAACAAGAGCCATTACCAACACTGCAGGATTCTTTGTCACAAAGCTCTCAAGCAACAATTTGCAGTGTGTGACTGTGCTGAGCAGCTTGATAGCACACCTGGCATTTATCCATTCGCAGTGGGGCTGTCACCCACTTCACTTGACAAAGGTGTGGGGCAGGAAAGCACTGGCACCTTGTCTGCCCACATATATGAAACAGAAGGGGGAATATCTATCGAGAACTTCCGTAAACTTTTGTTCTGCCCGTGGCAATGACTGAGCACAATCTAAAAAGTCCTTTTTTGTTTCAAAATCTGCAATCTATAGATTTATGCTCACTAAATATAACTTTACATCTAACCACTGTTCTATCAAATGAACTGTGAACAGTCTCATTAAAAAAAACTGAAAGTCAGGATTAACCTAGTGTTCGACAACCTCCGGCAGGGTGTCTGTTATAGTCTAGCCCATCATTTCCCCACTGCTTCTGGAATGTAAACCCAGTATGAGGCAGCTAGGGAAATTCTAAGCTATTTTGAGACCAAGGAAAATACACAAGTCCACACTTCAGGATTTAGAAGTTAACACAAAATAATCCCAACACACCAATCTAGATTATATTTTGATTGTGACGATAACCTTCTTAGGCTATGGCAAAAACAACAAAATTCATGTAGTCTAGCTGGATGAAGCCATCTTTCTGGAAAGTAACTCAGTATAAAGTATGTTATTTGTAAATCAAACTCACACAGTAGACAGAACTCTTGACACACAGCAGCCGGATGTAGAACATGTTAACCTGGTGTAAGATTATTACTGCATCCCACTGCCAAATGAAGCCAAATACCAAATGACATGTAGATAAAGTTTTGAAAAGGCTAAAGATTGGACTTGTTCGTTCAATTACTTTTATAAAAAAAAATCTAAAACTGTAATATTCAAACCTGTAAAAATCTTGAACCCCATACCTCACCTCCTCAAGTATATAACTACAGACATCTATACCACACGGGACTATTACCCAGCAGTGGCTTTCCTAATTTAACTATCTCCAAGAACATCTGTCTCACATTTTTCTGTGCTTACCAATCTATAGCCACCCCTGCTGTGTAAAGTTGCCAATCAGAACACCAATTACACAAAAGCTTTTCTGCCATCCTGTGAGTCACTTGCTTAGGTGTTACATCAACGCAGTTTCAGCTCAGCTAACTTAGCTGTACAGTCACAGCCTTGAAAGTAAACTCTCCCGTTTCCTTTAATTCTCCCAAGCTATTGCGAACAATCTCCAGTCTGGGCGACAGGACTGGAAAGCAGCAGCTGGAGCAGCACAGCAGCCTGTGTGGGGCATGTTTGGGCACAGTAGTTTCAAATAAGCCAGGGAGGGACTGACGTACCTACACAAACATCAGTAGTTTTAGAGCAACAAATCTCTTCAAGAAGTGTAAAGTTTAATATTCCTTTCAACACACTGGCTGGTTATTTTGAACCCAAAGCCGATGCAGACAGGGCTACGAAGGCTGGTTTCTTTTTGTGCCTCTGAGGTAACGATTGCTGGGTCGACTGCTGAAGGTGACAGTGTGATGTGCACAGAGCTCAGTGAAGCCTCTCCCTGGAGCCCCAGGCCACCGAAAGGTTTTCCAGTTCTGCAGGAAGATGTCAAGAGTGCACAAGCCCCAGACAAGACTGCAAGGAAGCGTGGGTGTTGCAATACTGGTTTACAATGTCAGCTGTCTCTCATACCCATCATACCCACAGTGTGCAGGAATCAGAATGCAGAACAGTTAAACTAGTTTTGTTAAATTCAAGAAAAATTATGATAAAATACTTTTTCACAATATGTTCTTCATCCAGGAACCCTTTACAGGACTGGTACTGCCATACAAAAAAAAACTGACTCAGACTTTACATTAAACATCTGGACATCATTATTATTAGATTTTGTATTTCAAGACAGCTTCATCAAATCACAGTCATAGTGGCCGTGGAGGCAGCTGCAGGGCCAGCAAAGGTATAATCCAGAACAGACTGAATAGAGAAAACCTTTTTGCTGAATGGTACAATTACACACACTCATTTCAGTATTGATTTCAACAGGTATAGACATGAGATTCCACATCAGCGTAATAGTTATGAAGCCCATGTCGATCTGGTCAGTCCAGCCTTGAACACCGTTTAAACAAGAAATTATGTGCACCAAAATGAACTGTACCTAAGGCTACTGGATTAGTTCCATAACAAAATGAAACAAAATGAACAATATTAAGTTGTACAAATATTTAAAGTGCTCTTTTTATTCTCCTAAAATATTTATGCATTATGCATAATACAAGAAGGCTTATGATTCCTAACCACACTGCGAGATAAAGCAGCACAGCATGTCTACTCAGAAAATGCACAACCCTGCATGTCACTGAGGTTTCCCTTAGTTGTATCGATTTAGGGCAATAATGAATTCACCGAATAAAATAAACACATTAAAGCACATTTTATTAAGCCTATGTAAACTGTAAACAATGCATCACTGAAGCAATGTTCTGCTACAATCTGACTGGGCAATTAAATAATTAAATGAAGACAAATGTGATGTTGTGGAGAATGTGAAAATTGAAATCCTACTGGAGTTATTTTCATGAATTACTTTGCTTTACATGCTTGAAAACAGATCAGAAACATTTTGAAATTAAAACAAAGTTTCTTATTTACTTACTTTCTTAATATGTTTACTTAAATGCATTAAATTGCAGTATAATTAATACTTATTTCCATTTTACTGACAGAAACGTAAAAAGATGTCCATTCAAATACTCATATTTTTGTGAACCTTAAGTGTCCAAGAAAAACAAATCAGAATAAACCTCAGACGGACCGGCAAACTGCAGCAAATGTCTAAGTAGAAATGACAAAATGCCATATTTCCATACAGTATTCTTCGATATGTGTCTTATTAATAGATCACAAGTGTTACCTAACCTTGGGTTACAAAGAATTTAGAAGCTTTAAGCTCCTTTGACCAAACCTCACCCTTAAGAACATTACACATTACAAAAATAGAGGTATAAATGTATTACTGTTCTAAATCAGGCACTAACAAAATCCAGCTTGGATAAACCAAAGAATTAGCGGTGAGATCACTTTCTGTAGTTCAGGAATTATAAAGAAACTGCCTCCAACTGAAAGCACAATTTTAAAAATTATGAACAGAAAAAGATTAAAGAGAAAAACGTTTTCCAGACCTATTGTTTCTACTATCCAGCTAGGACTAAAGGCAAAATAAGCCATGTTACAGAATACACTGCAACCATGCGCAGGGCTAGGATGGCCGTCTCACAGGCAACCTATGTGGCACTAAAAATAAGGTGCCCTGCTTTGCTTGATGTACCATTCCAGCTCTCGTGTGGGTCCAGCGCACAGAGCAGAAATAAAAAGCATGTTTCCAAAAAAGGCCTATGGCACTGGAGCAGGCAGCCCTGTCAGGTGGCTTGTTCTGCAGTGTCATGGCCCAAGTTGCCCAGCTGTCCAGCACTCCAAAAATGCTACACACGGAGTCTATTTATACTGAGCGGGTTGGGTTTCAAAATCTTGGGGCAGAGCAGGGCAACACCATCCCACCCCATTCATTCGAAGGGACTCCGGCGAGCACAAGGAAGTCCCCAGCCTTGAGAGAGAATGGGGCAAGGAGGAAGGGACAGACCTGTGAACTGTAGGCTTTCCACACAAACCCCTGCCCTTCAGAACCGCGTTCCTTCAACTCTAGAAGCCAGGCCACACATGGATCAGCCTGTGGTGCTCGTGTGTATTATAGAGCTGTCTAACAAACCTGCTCCTCCTCACATCAGATTATGCGCCAACATTACGGAATATTCTTTTATAAGACAAAAGAAATGATTGCCGACTAGAACGCCCTAAATTATGGTTATAAAAGAACAGTTCTCTAGAGGAAAGTATTAATATTTTCTCTCCCCCTGGACCAAAACACTTAACATGTTAAAAGAAATTTTAAAAAAAGAAAAAGAGGCACCTCTCTGTATAATTCAGGAACACCTGTTCCACAGATCAGTCCTTCACTGAACTATAATCGCTGTTTTCTCCTCCTTTGATCATTTTATAGTATTAGCATTTGTGAACAGACACGACCTAAAAATAATGGTTCATTACTTATGGATGGCTCATGCTTTTGAATGCATAACCCCAGGCATGAGACACTTGAAAAAATAAATCAATCAATAAATAGCAGCAGGAAATGAGGCTAGCACTTTGATGTGTTTTCTTTGGCAATTCAAATTGAGACCTAAACAGAGTTGTAAATCTGTGATCCTAGTCACCAAACTCCTCTGTTCTTTCTCCAACAGTGTCTTCTTGTATTTGATTTAACTTCACCCATTGAAATGTGCAATCTTTGTAATATTTCTATACCTACTGCTACCTCAGCATCTCTATCAGACTTTCTATATTTATCTACACAAAGTAAGAATACAGATCTAGCTTTATAATGGTATATTATCAGAAAACTCAAAAGACAAAAGATCACCATTTAGTGAACATTCGTTTTTAAACAAGATTTCTGCTCGATAGGTCTGAATGACATACCAATCAAATGGCCTCCTCCTTTAACATGCCTTCATAAAGAACACACTATGAAATGTTGCCTGTTATTGCAGACAGTATGCAGTGATGTAACCAGGCTGCTGTGAGGTGCTCCATTTCCATAGTTACCCTAGTGGAGTGGCAGCTACATGGTTTCTATAGTGACCGAAGAGCATGGGCTCTGCTGGGAAGAGATCACCAGGCTGCAAGACTCAGAGGACAGCATCCCTTTATATAGCTCAGGCAACACAGCTTCCAGACAAGAAATTTCTACACTTCTAGTGTACTTCAGCAGATGTGCATTTGTGTGGTACAGTATAGTTAAGATTTACGAATCAAGATCTCTCTGCTTCCTAAAGCTTCATAGAGATTTTACTTAGAGATGAACAAAACAACACACATTTCAGCATATCTGATTATATACTAAGCTTCCTCTTCTAAAGAGGATGCAATACAGCAATCCAGCTCCAGCCATTTAGGATGATCTGAAAAACAAGGACCCCTGGCTACATTAATATTGCCATACACAAATAAAATTTTAAAATGACCTCTTACGAACACCTCACAAAAATCAGAAATGAATAAAATAATCAAAGATGAACCAATGAAAACATGTTTGATGTAACAATAAGGTTGCTTGTGAAGGACAGTGCATTAACTCACAGCAGGGGAATAAATAAAAAAAAATATGGCTACAGCTGCTTATATTTCCCTTTTCTGAAAATATATAAATATTCCACACAAATGAGAAAAATGTAAACACTTACGTTATATAAACCAAGATAGTTAGCAACATAAGACAGACTTTAGACACTAATAGGTCCTAAGTAATATATAGAGCAATATTTTTAATGTTGATTGACATACAGACGATGAAGTGTTTCAGCACGATGTGAAGTTTCTCGCCTGAGAGAAATACTGACATATCAGCAGAGGCTGCAGCTTAGCCCTAGCTGGTCAATTGAGGGGCACTTTTAACATGGTGTGCTTTGCCTGTGGATAGTTTGGTATGCTTGTGTGCTGTGTCCTGAAAGCATGGAGACATAGAAAGACATAAGGCTACTGGACTGCTGAAGATGTCTAGAATGTAACTATAGCACTCTTTTGGTTAATAATACAAAGCATCATCAGCACACTGGAGTTGAGCACGTGCTGTTGTATCTCTATAACCCAGCAGCCAGAAGTTTGCAGGATCCTATTGCCATAGTGAGTTGCATGAAGGCATGAAAGGGATTCAGCCTTGCCACCCTTTTCGAGACAATGCGGAAAAGCAGAGCGTCGTTACAGGGAACAGGGTGTATCTGGGGCTTGACAGCATGAGGACAGGGAATTCAGTGCTAACTGCACCTAAATATTTGGGTCTCCACGGTGGGAATTCTGACTAACTCACACAAGCTGACAAATTAGCGTTTTGGGGGTGGGATAACTAGAGATTTGCCTGCATACCCAATCAACTCATTTAAAGACCAGAAGAAAATCAGTATTGTCCGATTTCACCTGTGCAACTGAGAAGAGCATGAATTTAAACATAACGTTCTGAATATAAAAACTATAACAAATATAGAAACAGCATCTTGTTCAAATCGGACATCTTTCACCTATAATTAGGGTCATACAAGCCTGTTTTTCTGCCAAAAATTCAATATAAAAAATAATGGAAAAAGAGGAGAAGGTACTGTATGCTCATCATGCCTGTGTGTTATCTGCTGCAACTTGGCGAAAGAGGAAAAGCCTCAGAAAACACAGGATCATCAGAAAGACATAAAAAGGAACTACAAATAACAGGAATTTCACTTGAACATGCCAATAACTATTCAGCTGGGTTTATGAAACATTCCACCTGTTCCATACAGTACACAGAAAAATCAAATACAGTACTTAAGTCAATAAATCCCATGTAACAATTATAAAAATACCATTTAGGAACACCAAATTAACGTTAGAATGATAAAGATTAATTACATACACTTGAAAACATACTTCTAATCTGTTGCTTAAAAACTATATTTAATATTTCAATAGTAAGTGAAATCCCCTGAGCACTGATAATCTCTTGCCCAGCGTCCTGTTTACAGTTTAGGAAATACAGTCACCCTGCCTAGCATAGTTAAAACTGCAGTTGCATGCATTGTATAATTTCTTGTTTAATTCACCGTCATAAAGCCAGTAAGACTGAAGAACAAGGATTATGATGAGCTCATTATTATCACTGACAAAATGGGAAAATGTATTACACTGGACCCTAAAAACCCTGGAGCCCCTTTTGTTTTTTCCATCCATTTTCTAACTGCTTTATTCAATCCAGAGCCTATCCCAGCAAGCAACAGGCAAAAGACTGGCTATACTCTGGATGGGACAAGAGTCCAGCCATCACAGGGCACACACAGACACAAACATGCACACAGGGCCAATTTTCCCAAAAGCCAATTTCCTTGCAGCATGTCTTAAGACTGTAGGAGTAGACAGGAACAACCAGAGAAAACCCACGCGTACAAACACCACCCAGACAGCACCTCAGGAATTGAACCCAGGTCCCCAGCACTGTGTGGTAGCAGTGCTAACCACAGCACCACCACCAACCTCCCTTTTGATTTTTGAAAATGCTCATCTCCTAGAAACCTTATGTTAGTTACACCAGAGGAAATGTGTAATAGTGCACTCGAACCTCCATTTTCATTCTGTGCAGAAGAAAGGTATGTGCAGAAAGAAAAAATGCTTGTCGTGTACGTTTACCATACAGCATCATGCACAGCTGGGTCTCTTCATCATCAATTAATGATCTTAGGAGCTGTTTAGTAACATTACAGCAAGAAAAGTTAGGAGAAGCAGTGTACATTCCTGCATTCCGACAATGCTGGAAACTGCTCCCTTGAAGTAGGCCATTTTTAACACTCAGGACTGACCGAAGATAGAAGTTAAACAAAACTCTGAACAAGCAAGCAGTTCAATTAAATCATTCATTAGCACGTTAAACTGAGGGCTCTGCTGGAATAAGAAACAGAAGACAATGTTCTTCCAGGAGCAGGGTTCAGATCTTTTGTGCTAAAGTACACAAACAGAAACTAAATCCCCATCCCAATTCATTTGGTTTTAACTTTAAGTAAGCTTTCCATTTCAGAAATACACAACAATCCCAGAGCCATTTTCACTTCTGATTTCCATATATCCCTAATTTAAAAAATGTCGTGTTGCTGACTTTGTTCTAAAACCAGGCAACTGAATGGACCTTCACACCCCAGTGACTTTCAAAGGGTCAAGATAAAACACAGCCACAGCATCACCCATCAATTAGGCACAATATTAAAATGAATCTCAAAATGTAAAGTAACCTGCATCTAATGAAACTTGGGGTCACCTTTTTAGAGTTGTTCATAGAGCTTACAGTGATAACTTGTTGGCTTTTTAAACTGTTAGGCTAAAACCAAACATCAAAGCATTTCAATCTAGAGCCCTTTTGTTATTTTTTAAAGCAAATTCACCTGAAGTCTCATTAAGGCCTTTAATGGTCCTTAACAGGGTCTGTTCTGATGCACAACTGGAAATTCTTCTTTGCTCTGGAAACCACTGTACTGAATGCAAATCCTTATCCCTATTCCCTATTGCAAGCTCTTTGCAACTGCTTTTTGTATCCAATGCAAATAAAACAAATATTTTAAATCAATACAAACCCAAATGTGATCCAATTCAGATGGTTCGCAACAGCACAGGGAAAGCTGGGGAAGACTATGGTTTGTGAAGCTACAAACTAACCCTCCACTTAGAGGAAACTCAGTGCAGGGTCTCAAGGGACAGAAGGCCGAGTTGCAGGTAAATGTGGACAGGCTGCTTGAACTTACACTTCTCAGCCCAGAGTGCTGAGCTGTGCTGCATCGTTCAGGTTCAATCCCCAAGTTCCTTACTCTGCATCTACCTCTCCCAGATAAGAGCACCGATGTGGGCCTGGCACTTCTGAGTCCTATTTACCCCAAAGAGCAGATCTGTACGATTTAGCGTTCATGTTTCATTTTCCAAACTGCTTACATTTATTATACCCCTTTTTATCTTGCATGCCAAGGAGACAACACAATTCTAAAAATAAAGTCAACAGGACAACGTTGCCAGGCTACCCCAAGTACTTCTATCTAAACACAAGTTTACTTCATTTAGCATTCCAGCAGGCTACCCTGAACTGGGGTGCATTGAAAATAACTTGATCCCATTCTATTTTCAGCCAACAAAGCCATAAAAGGGAAAAGTTTACAACAGGCGCACTTTCTACATGTGAAAACAGAGACTTATAACAACCGTTTTTGTATTCATTTTAATATTCCCATTGTATGGTCACTTTGTTTATCATATATATACAAACTGTTTTTTCGTTTCAAATAACTATTGTACAACCCCCGCTCCCCCCATAAACCTGTGCATTTTGGCTGAACTTTTGAAGAAACTCAGAAAACTGACGTAAAAGATTCAGCGCATGTGGGACCACTTAGTATTCTTAGCTATCGCCTTTCACTACCATCAACATCATGTGCTTTCTGCTCAGATTAGGGGTTACAGGAGAGGCAAATCCATTCATTCATATTCTCGTGAAATTACAACTAAAAAAAACCATGTGGGCTGTACTCTAGAAACAGCATGATTAAAGAAGGCTAAACACTGGCAATCAAACATTTCCTCTCTGCCTTGTAGCCCGCAAAACAATTATCACTACTAAGCTGTTTGACATCAAGTTTAAGGCTTCATTTTAAGAATCTGTAAACACATTACAGCAGTTTGCAATTAACAACAAAATTGTTTTTCTTCCACATTAACGTATAAAGGAAAGATTAAAGCAGCAGAAAACACATTTTCTTACAATTCTGTGAATACTTTCCAACACTATCAGATAGCTTTTTTATCTAGTGTTCTGTAACATTCTCCAAGTAGTTATTTAGTTCTAAACTTTTAAGTAAAAGTCCACCAACTATGGCAATCGCTTCAGGGTACAAAAAAAAAAGAACAAAGATGAGGTATACCACTCACATCGAGTTTTGAGATAACACATCGAGTTTTGAGATAACCTGCAGAGAACGCGGTTATGTGTCACTTAAACAGACTTTAAAATGCTACATCAGTAATGCTGACCGTTTCTTTCAACCACAGCGGTCTGGAGCACTAGCAGCTGAAGACGGTGTGGCTGTCTAGTTCACAGAAAGAAAGCCTGCTCCCGCAGTCCAGTGGAAGAGCATCCTAGCATCCTGGAACTGGGTTGTTATTCTGTGCTCATCGTTGTGTAGCCTGGCTGTGCCACGAGCAAGCTCTCCCAACTTCTCCGAGCCTGCTGATATACTCGCTTTCCCTGTCACAATGAAGCTTTTTGTTAGGAGAGCACTAGAAACTGCTGTGGGTAGTCGAAACAATAAATTAAAAATTAAAAATAACAAACAAAAGGTTCTGTCTTCCTCCCTGTCCTCTCTGTGTGGCCAGATCGCGCACTCCCTCAGTAGTCCTTGGATACAGGGCTTAAATAATCCTTTGGTCAGCAGCTTCGACAGCTCCCTTTCTGCACTGAAACGGGCTTATGACCTTTTCAAAGGAGGAAACTGGCTTCTTAAACCTTCAAGGTTTACACAATTTAGAACTATCAGAACAGCATGGCTCCCACACAGTCTTTTGAAGGGATAAAGAAGCAGCTTTTATTATCATGGTAGTATGTTTTTGTCAGTAATTCTTAGAGCAGCATAACTTTGTATAAATATATCCAAAAGATCACAGCATTAGAATACACTTTTGGACCACTTTTTAATTATTGCCTTCTTGCTACAAGTAAACATGATGTCATTGTTATAGATCACAAAACGAGAGAAATTACTCAAAAAGAGGAAGAAATCCAAATCAAGAAAGGAATGCCAGATTAAACTGGAGGTCGCTGCTCACAACCCAATCAGAAATTGTACTGAATACCTGTGTCAGAGCTTCACACCATCATTATAAAAGATTGCGTCACCCAGGCATCAAAACAAAGGATGAGCAACAATCCCTTTATGGTAAGAAGCTAATTATGGCTAGCTCCACCCTGCTGTACAAACAGTGCAATTTCATCTCCAGGCTGTGCTGACCTGCACTCCAGCAGGATTAGTTTCAGTACATTCCTCACAACACTGTCTCATATTCAGCAGGACACACATTTTGGTTTTTTTAAAGTAATTTGTGTAACTGACCTGCAAACTATAAGGCCTTAACACAGGCAGCCCAGAGCATCGAAGCTTGACAGTCCCACAACAGTGTGATCTCCTGCATGTAGCTTCATGTGTCAAAATAACATTACGTAGTGCAAAGCTACTGGTTTTCAGACATCAGCTGAGGTGCAAAACCAAAGGAAATCTGGAAAGCACAAGCACTCTCTTAACTGAATATTGCTATTTGTGTTTTCTCTGTGACAGATCACAGTATTTTTTAATTAATATGCCTATCACGTTCAAGAACAGTTAGTACACAACTGAAAATAGACTGAGTGGGCTGCCTACTAGCTTACTATTTGTTGATGATTCCACTGTGCTCCCTCTCTCTACTGAAACACCTACATACACAGGAATGATGAAGTCACCCTTGTGCTCTGTATTACAGCATCGCTCCTCTCGCAGCAATCCACTGGATAAAAGTGAATATCCCTCAGGGATAATAACAGGTCCCTGCAAACACACCCACTCCACACCTGCACGTACGATCAAGTGATGCTTAACCAGCAGCAGCAGAGGCTGGGTTACTGCTTTTATGAAGGCAGGGCAAGTGAACAGGCTGGATGTGAATGATAAACCACCCCTTCAATTTTTACATGTGACTTTGTGACATCATGCAGGGGACAATATTAATCAGTATCAGAATTATGGTGTAGCTTCACAGCCAGTTACCCTGAATGCTTCCACACTATTAAATGCATTTATTACTCTGCAATATAAGCAATATTTGACCAAACAACAGTAAAAAATAGATTTAAAGCCTGAAAAATACTGGATGAGTTCCCCTGAACAAGTGCCTTTCTGGTTAATTACAGCCACAAATGCCTGCAAATGAAAATAAATCTGTTATGAACAGAACCTGTTATAAAGTTCATACCCAGGAATGAAATCAGAATGAGAGCCAATTCACATGAAAACATGAGCACATTTTTGAATATCAGTTCATTGCTTACGTTAATTTTGAAGTGTAACTGAATGCAAGTGCTTATTTAGAAACTTTACTCGCATTTGCAATAATTAATTGTTTAACTTATTAAAAAATTCAATGTTACTAATGTAATTACAATGGTAAGAGATGAGCTACTGCACATATAAACTAATATTTTGCATGTGGTTCTCATTAAATCATTTTGCTAATTAAGATTAAATCACTGATCACTACAAACTGCAAATGTAGTCAAATACATGCAGGCTACTACTGGGAAGAAACATAAGAATTTCTTGTCCCAAGACAGCAATGACCCAAATACTCAAATTAGTATTGTTTCATTTAAGACATGTGTGCACAGTTTAGTAATTAGAGAAGTAGGATAAAAGTGTGCATCAAAGATCATCACTGAGTAAATGACAAAGTTCTATATATACACACAATATAGCTTAAAGAAACAGCATGCTGGCTAAGCACTTCGTACCGAGACAGATCCCTGAAGACTTTTCACACCTTTGCTGGGTAGAATTTTATTTTTGCTTATTAATTAAAAGGTTTCGCAAAGCAAGTAACTTTAATTTTGATTTCCAAATACATTTTAACTAAAGAGATTCTATTTTGTTAGTTTGTGTATTTTTTATTGCAAATTACAAGTTAAAGGTGTAACTGTAATAGCTAAAATTAAACGAATCCATAGCCCAATAAAACAGGAACTACGAGAAAAAGCCTTACCCAAAAGTCACTATCAACTACAAAATGTCTATTTTACAAAGTGATCAGGCTGAAAAAAATGTATGCATACCCTATTCTATAGCTTTGCACTGATTTAGTTAATAACCCAATTCTGAAAAGGATATCACTTACTGGTAAAACTGATTAGACCTACATTATTACAAGACAAGCAGGCCATTTTCTCATACATCCACCAGTTTTACTTCAAGATGTAAACAATTTAAATCCAAAACGTAAAGCTGTATTTTGAAACATGAGATTCACATAACACAGGACAGAGGTAGACTGCCGATGTCAGACTACAGACTGCAATGCAACACTTGGCTCTTAAAAGAAACCTCTGGAAATAGTCAATCTGGAAGTGAACACACAAAGGAACTTAAAAAAACCTATCAGACCCACACATATGCCTAGCAGATATTGGGCTGCACTTAATCAAAAGGAGCAATATGCTTGCATCTCGTCAGAAAAGCGGAAGAATGCTTCATCAGGTTCCCAAAAAGCCTGACTAGTATTTGCTGCAGAACTGAAGTCAAAGAATCCCACCTCCGTCCACATAACCTGTTTAATAAGAGTCTTCTAGCAGAAATCGGCTTCGATTCGTCAGTACATTGAACACAAAAGACAAGGATACAGCTATCTCAGAAGGCATAGCATGAAACCTTTACCAACTGTGTGCTTTTACACACCAGCGCAAATCCTCAAAGCCATCCCCTATGGGCAAGAGCCTTTCCAACATTATGTATTGCTTCCTTTTTGTCCCCTTGACAATGCACATCTGAATGGAGAGCACTGTTCAAGACACAGCTCCAGCATTAAGAAACTGCGTGTAGGCAACTGGACTGCTTACAATAACTCAGTCACAGATTTTCTTCTGCAGAGCTGAACTCAGTTAGATGGCCCAATATATATAATATATAAGTGTATTCTAATGCTGTGATCTTTTGGAGATATTTATACAAAGTTATGCTGCTCTAAGAATTACTAACAAAAACATACTACCATGATAATAAAAGCTGCTTCTTTATCCCTTCAAAAGACTGTGTGGGAGCAACAGCTCCAACAGCCTGAAAACAGCCTGAAAAAGGCAACAGCACCAAGAGCCTGAAAACAAAACGGTGTGCAGGTAGTTACTGACTTACATTGCCAATGTTTTCCTGAAAAAAATAATATAAAATATAAAATAATATAGGGGGTCATACATTCCAAATCCACTTTCCTATAAAAATAATAACACATACATATTCATGGGAGATGTTTATCCAGTTGTACAAAAGGTCGTTTTTAAACTGAATGTTTCAATATCAAGCCATAGAGAAGGGAGGACTGCTGGCAGGGCTGGCTACTGAACAGTGTGGAAAATGCAGGAGTCATGTGCTCTGAGATGCAACTGAGCTGCATGGTTATTTTTAGTTCTTTTACTCTCAGTGAGCCTTTTAATTGCCAGTCTCGTTAGTAACATTACAAATCATTTTTTCCTTATTTAGGTACTTGGTTGATTTTTTTTTATTCTAGATGGTTTTGTATAATCATTTATTGATTGTTGAGGTTTACTCTTTGGTTTTCATTACTTTAAATCAATGGTTATATTCAAAGATTTATTTGAATTTTGTTTAAATTTTTTCACAGTAGCTTCATTATGTTTATTTATTTTATTCTAGATATTATACAATATAAGCAAGCTACGGATTAAGACAGACATTTTCTAGATGTATTTAGTAAGTGCAAGATGAAGGGTGATGAACAGTGGCAGGAGACCCTCAGAGACAAAGATCACCCAGCTGTCCTTCATCCAAAACATTCAATTCATCCCTGCTTGGAGTAGCACACACTGTGAATATTGTCACAAGAAATTCTGCTCTTACTGAAGCTAAATGTTTCTATGATATATACACTTTGACTGTTGGGTCTCACTAAAGCAATGAAAAAGCTTAATTGCTGTTTTAACAGTAAGAATTTCACTGTACATATGATGGTACGGGAAATATCACCGGTGTCATCTACACAAACAAGCATTCATGATAGAGAGTAAGGCAGAAACTCTGATACAATGTCACGACCCTGATCCAACTATCAGAACCAACTGAAAACCCAGTGTAGTAAAATCCAATCAAAACCCGACTGCCATACTAAAACATACTAGGGGAACAAACCACAGAGAAAAGTTCAATACCACACACAGAAAGAAATGTTAACCTGTAACCAGTGTTAAAAAAGCCTTAATTCACTTTTATTCAAAAGAACTGCTACAACAGTAATGCACAATCCATCGCAAAACAGGCTTCAACTACTGCATACACCAGAACCTACCTGACTGTGACCGTCACAATATTCTGTTCCCAAAAGATGCTGGATAAAATCTGGTCTCAGACCCTGGATTCCATCTTGACTCTTGAAAACATTTATGATACCGTATCAAATTCTAACGTGACTCATCCTTGGAGGGTTTCTAATAGCTGGTCAGTCACAGGATTGTAATTTAACTTATTCAAATCAACAGTTTCTGAAGCAGTGCAAAGCACCTTAATGTAAAATCCCAATTTGGTGCGACTGTCCACACCCAGAAACAACCTTATCAGCAATCACCACATACACGAAGATCGACTGGAGGGGACTGATAACGCAGGGGCATTGAGCAGCACTAATTTAACCCAAGTCAGACATTGTCCAAGTGAACTATAGAGATTTCCCACTGGATCTTTGTTTAAGGACACAGCATGCCAGTCCTAAGGATGTAAGACAGAAAAATTAACTCCTATGCGTATTTGTAAAATAGCAGCAGGCAAGGCATGTGTAGCACTATATTAGGCAGGTACTGCACCAAAGAGATCCCGTTCAGAATTTTACAAGAACTTTCTCATTCTGATGCTTCAAAAAGGCTCATCACATACAGCTGATTAAAAAATAACTCTGTACAAAAATCACTGAGCATTACAGCAGTCAGCTGTAATGTACATTTCTAGAGTACCAATCTGTGGGATAAGGTCTTGTTTTTGAAATCCACTAACTCAAATTTGCCAACCTCGAGTCTGGAGAACTGGACCAAACCACCTAGTCACGTGCTTAGATTTGACTACCCTGCATTTCTGCCCTTGAATGTCCATGACCTACAGGAAATGCTACACTCCAGGAAGGGTTTAAAGCATTTAAAAACATGCTTCCTGGTAATATTTTAAGAGTAAAATTCATTTTTTTTTTCTTTTTTGAGCTTTGGCAGAATGTTAATGTTTTTTGGTTTCTAATTACTTAGCCTGACTAGGAATTTCAGATTAGGTATTTAAAATTAAAATGTCAAATAATCGAATATCTAATCAGTAATAATATAAACTCTTAAATATATTAGAAGCAATCCATCTTCTAATAGTACATGTGTACAAGATGCACATAATACTGCATTTTTATCTTAACATACAGACCATTACAAAAAAATCCATGAATTTTTAAGTTTTCAGCATTGCAGAACTTAAATCAGATAATTATCTTCATTCCAAAAGACCAAAAAAGTGCCACCTTTTGCATCATATGTTTTTGAGAACGTGCTTTATTTTGTAAATCATTCATCAGCACGAGCAGAACAACAACTAGTAGTGAAAAAGTCCTTATTTGCATTTTTAAATTGTTATGCAAGTAACAGATTCTTATGTTTAAAGTCAATAAGCGTTAAACTATTGCTTCTGCAGAGACTGCATTGTATAGTGCTTTGGCTTATCCTGTCAAAGTATTTCTATGCTTTATTTTTCTGCAAGGACACCATCTTGCTCTTTGCTGCATATAATGCTTCCCTAGCCAATCCTCCAAGCCCTACTGACCTAGGAAATGAAACGATCCCACCTCCCCATCAATCACTGTGGTTTTGCCACAGAAGTGGATTTGTTTTTCATTCGTTCTTCACTTAAAGCACCTTGCACATTTTGTCTGCTTGAAATTAGTAACTACGAATACTCGGGCATTTGGACACAACTACCCCAGGCAGACTGTTATTGAGGGGCTGTTAACTGTACAGTTCAGGCAGTCAGTAAAGGGATTGCTGTAAGAGGCTGGGAGACACTGAGCTACAAGAGATCGCTTCCTCCTTGCCAGTGGAAGACATATAAGAAATGTACACTTAGTGCCCTTTGAGAAGTGTTTCACTCTCACCACCAGGTCTTCTTCTTCGCCTGCGCTTAAAATACTGACAGTTTCAGATAATTGCTGGATATTTGTTTTGTGGCGAGGAACGTCTGATTTTCACGACGGTTTGAACAGTTTCCTCTAATTTGAAGCCGTTCTTCCGTCCTTCGGTATTAGGCTTGAAGTACCAGAAAGTGAGAAAAATAAAAGCCTAGAAAGGTTTTTGACAATGGTTTAGAATTTGACCGGCACATGAACTGAAAACAATAATGATGAAATAACATATGAAAAAGGAACATCGGGAAAACAAAAAAGAGCAAAATGGGGCTTTTTACACAGGTTTGAGGACAAGAGAAAACACCTGACCATGCCGATACAATTTTTGCATTTGATTACATCAAAACGTCAGCTAGATATATCCATAAGAATAATTTCTGAAAACAAAGTGCAATGTATGGGTCTCAGTTTTCACCCAGCCTTGGAACTGATTTCTAGGACTGCTTATACCGTAAACCTTAAATCATAATGTTGATGCTGTGGACAGTGGCAGCTGATGCAACAAGCAAAGTGAAAACAATATCCTGCTGAGCTGTATTTCCTATATTTAGAGTCTTCAGCAATAGCTTTACCTCTCCCTGACAGAATGCATATTGAGCATATGGACGCAGATGGGAGTTAAATAAAAAGTAGGCCTCTGATAGATATCCGTGCTGCTGGTCAAGCATCAGAAACTGTAAAAGGGCAATCTAGTGTTATTCCTATGAGACAACCTTCAAGAGCAAAGGCAGACACTGAAAAGGCACAAGCTAGATTTCATTTCTTTGAATAAAGAGCAGATGCAGAAGATACAGAAAAGTCTAGAGTCTAAAGCAAGTCCAAAAATGCTGACTGTTAAGCAACACGCATCTATAACTGTCCTATATAGTGGTCTCTCTTGTACTGGAAGGGTCCAGGCCTGGTATCATGCCAAGGAAAAGAAGCACCTAAAAGGATTAACAAAATTCCGTGGGAATATCTGCAACATTCCAATGACAGGGAAGTTCAAGCCAAACCAGGGTTTGCAGTATGCCAGCTAAATTCACACATGTAGCTCCAGCCCCAACAGGTCTGGGGTTTAGGGGTGACTCAGCCTTGTTCAGCAATCAACCCATCTCAGTGGTTTTGTGTACATTGCACATGTTAAGCTGTGACTGCCAAAACAAGTAATGTGCTTTATTGCTACAATCCCTAGAAAGGCAAAGTGCAGTCCTGATTTAGTTTTTTGTCAAACACACATTTTCTAGCATGCTTCACTTTGAACGCACAATGGATGGCCACTTTGTTGACGAAAAGTATTTTTTCTGCCTGCCAGAAGGTAGTCTAACGCAGAAAAACAAAAAAACTCAGGCTGTTTGACTCTTGACCAAGACTCTTGACACAGACAGCCATGGCTGAGCTTGGCATCACTATATTTCTGCACAGGACTTCCATTCCAAGGTGGGCATGGGGTTACTACTGCCCAAGGAGGCAAGAACAACCTACCCTGACAACAAGGCTGAGTACTCATATAAAACAGATTAGATAAAGTACATAACAGAAGCATAAAAGTTCAGTCTGCTTGCTTTTGATAGCTGTAGGGACAAATATTAATTAGGCTGGTCTAAACTGTAGCCGCCAGTGTCCAGGAAACTAGGAGTTGTCCTGCCAAGGCTACATCACATGACAGAGTGTGAACTGTTTATTCAAACTGCAAGCCAAAATGCCCTCGTCCTAGACCATGGCTTGAAAAAAGGGGCTATGAAGGTCAGAAGTACTAGAAAGCAAGCAACTGAAAAGCTCTCAACTGTTCTGACAAGGTGACAAGGCTCCAGTTCTAAAGCAGTAAACGTAAGGAGGTCAGCTAAAGGGATTGTCCTAAAAGTATGATAACCAAGGTAGAAAAGATGATGGATCATTCAGTTATTTCAGGACATCATTTCATCCTTTTTAAAATTTGGAAAGCTCAATCTTTTTCTTTCATATCTATCGTTTGAAGCTATTAATTGTTAACTCAGTTGTTTTATAACCCATGTGCCAGTGTGGAAGAGGTGGGAGTGGGTGAGGGCCTTGTAGATGCCATTTGCCATTATTTATTTCACAATGCTTACGGAAGTGTCAGCTTTACCTGGAGTGACACAGCTCTCACTGACAGCACTGCAGACCTCACAGATGTCCAGCAAGTCCCAGTGATCGATGCTGCGTAAACTAATTCTTGAGGCACATGGGGAGTTCAGATTGTGAGGAGTTGAGCTGGCCTGCTCTAGGAAAATTATTTTTAATACTAGACTTATCTCTAGACCTTCTAAAGCGTAGAAAAATAAGCAGCAATGATCAAAGCTATCAAATTAAAGACAGAAGAGAAATGTTTATCAAAAACCTGATTCTTTTTTAAATCTAATTGAATTACTTACAAAACAGCACAAACAAAACACAAAATACATTTAATAGTTTCTTGTCCAAGAATGGCACTCGGAATCAACCATTCTATATTGTTGACTCCTGAGAGACTAGGAACTGAAATCCATCCTGCTCCACCATTCTGTTCATTAAGCAAGAAAAATAGCTGTTAACCCACAAGTTATCTCTTCCTGTTCTTACAGATGCTAACTGCTTTTTTCAAAGAGTCTGACCAATGATTCAGATACAAGAAGATTTTAAAGGCCTGTTACACCATTCTCCCTTAACCACATCACAAATGGTTGCAAAAAGCCTGCTAATTAGTTCAGCAATAAAAATATCCAAGCTCAAAGTTAAATTGATTTAGCTTTGGATAGGGAGAGCATAACAAAATGAGAACTGCTGTCTTTTTCTGTTCCTCTAGTACTTTAATGAGCTTTGACTGAAGATTCCATATAATCTATAATATTGTTATAAAGGCTTCCAGTTACAGAAGAACCTTCTTTGCTCTAGAGAGAGATTCAGGTCTAGGTTCATGCAAGTGTACTGGCCTTTAGCTAAAAAACATAACTGCATTCTTAGAATGTAATCTTAATCCCAATTTTGTAAATGAGTGCGTTGCAAAAACCAAGAAATACATTTAGAGGTTACACAGACCTTTGCAGAAATGTGTTTTAAATGCCAATGATCTTAAACTTCGCATTTAAACATTTCTTTGCTTGCTACACTTTCAATGTGGCCTTTTCCCAGATTAAACATTTACATGTGAACAGTTTACCACAACTGTGAAGAAAAACAAACTTCTCATACAATGTAATCATCTGACAAGAACACTTCAGCAAACAGTCTTTGTGGTTTGCTACAGTTTTAATATTGCTGTAAAGGTCACAAGTGAAATATGTAAAATAGTTATTGCCATTCAGTAAGTCATTTACATTCCAAATATTAACTAGTGATGAAGTAAAAAAATTAAATAACTGAAATTCAGAACTTCTCTAAAACAGTATCTGATAGAAGATGTTCAACTTTAATAGTAAACCTAAACCATTTTAATGCTTGTTTTTATCATAAATACAGAAATGTCTGGAAATGTTTCCATATGAATTTCAGTCTTTTAGTTTAACTTCAAACCAGATTTAGAGACGAGCTAAACCAAACGATCCACTAGCACCAAGATATTACTAAAAGAGAAACATTAGAAATTTGACATTGTTTCAAATGAGCAAGATTCTGCTAGTGCAGATCACAAACAATGCTTTCTTATCAAGGATAAACCACATTAGTCGATACACAAAGCAGTATGTACTTGATGCTTACTGCAATTAATATTATAAAGCTTTCAGATATCTTTGAAGTCAATGACAATGAAACTGTCAAATGCATGAAAAGCATGATCCACATATTCTAGCAACACAACATATTAGATAGAAGAAGAAAGTACCATACCCTTTTGAGGAATTTCTAAAACATTTAAATCAATCCTTAATTTTTTTCTTGCAATAAACACTGTTTTTATTTGAACAAAACAAAGCTGACATTACATAAAAGTGAACTTTTTAACTTGTAAAGGTACAGATTCAGATTTTTTTCAATCTTCTTGCATAGTCTGAGGCTCTTGCATAAAAATGGTCTCCCAGGGACTTGTAACTTTTTATATAATTACCTGCACATGGTCGAGTACATGGCTTGAGGCTTGAGGACCATTTGTACAGGGCTACAATGTAGAAGGCTAGCCATTCCTTTTTTAAACATTAACAACTTAAGAGCTCTGCAGAAATGTTAAATTGGACCCATTTCATCATGCTCTCAGGGTACAGCTGTTCATAATGTTAGGAGATAGAAAACATGGCCCCGAGATTCAGAACTGTACAGTGGACAGTATGACCTTCATTACTTCAGAAGGACAGAGAAACCATTTTACACCTCGTTTTGAACAAATATGACCAGGTAATTCCAATTCATTTACTTGATGGGGCTCATGTTTTCCTGTTAACAGACCATTCAGAAAAACTGAAGCTTCTGTTAATATTGACAAACACACCAACCACGAGTGTAACAAGAGGAGTGTAAGCATATCTTGATACACACTAGCTAGATCTGCTACCAGTAGGTCTGGTTTGTCTCCTTTAGAAAGATTCAGACTTGGGTTTGGGATCAAATGAGACAAGTTGTGGCTCTCAGCCAGGGTAAAATAAGACAAGTCTACCTGGTTCAGTGACCTCCACAGAAGGATGTGTGATGACAATAATAACAACATTACTTTATTAACCCTTTACAATTTCTTGCAATAGGAGTTATCTTTTCTCATACCCCAGCTTACTCTCCATGAGACACACAGACAGGGAGAGAGCCTGGGGTCAGAGCGCAGGGTCTGCCATTGTACAGAGTCCTTGGAGCAGTTGGGGTTAAGGGCCTTGCTCAGGAGCACAACGGAGTAGGATTCCTCTGCCGGCTGCGGGATTTGAACCGGCAACCTTCCAGCCACAGGCGCAGATCCTTAGCCACAGAGCCACCACTCCGCCCCATAAGAGCAACCAGCCAGTCTCCCAAATGTATCTATTCCCGACTGATTACTCTGTCTGTTTTTAAAGGAAAGTAAAAGGCACCATTCCATAACGCCAGGGGATCCACAGGATTCAACCTGATGTTAGTCTCCCAAATCCAAGTGATCCAGTTGAAACTAGACTGAAAAGCCAAACTTCAATTGAATTGTTCTTGCCATTTACTCCAAGTAGGGGTGGAACATTGAAAAACAATCATCCAAATGTTTATACAAATTAAGGAAAGGTAAATATTCCAGACTCTGAAAGAAGAAACTCTAGAACCAGCCAATATGTGAAATGTAGAAATCTTTAATTAAAAGAATTAAATGAATGATTCATTTGTTGTTCTGTAAAGAAGCAAAAGCTTGTCCTGCCCTTATCTAACTCTGGAGAGTACACGCTCAATGCCAAGCTCACCATGCTCCTTGAGCTTTTAAGAATGTTAACAAATGACCGCACAGCCGCCTTCAGCGCATACATATTATATCATCTCAGCCGGTTCACTAACACAGGAGATTTTTATAATCTACCTAAACTTGCGTTCAATATGTGGATGTGGATTCTTATCTCTAGTGAAGTAAATCTAGCAAAAGGGACAACAGATCACAAATGGAAAGCAAACTGGACCAGTTCATATATCAGAAAAGCAGAAGTTGAAGTTCATGTACTATATACAGAAAATCATTTAATGGGGTTTCCAAACCAATCAATGAGTTTAGTGCAGACATACAGTATTTCACTCTACAGTAAAATATATTATATAATTCATCCTCTAACTAGAATTTAATTTTGCTGCTTGCAAATACAGAAAAATAACACCAAGATATGAAATTAATCATACATATCCTGTACCCTGATGTTATCCATACACTAAGAAAACATTCTACATATTTGTCAAAAAAGACACAACAGTCACAGCAGCAAACAGCTTGTTACAAATTTAGATGTGACTAGATAAACCTAAAATAAGTATCAGCACTGTTCTAGATTTCAAAGTAGCAAACATTTAAACATACAAATTAAAGACAACATAGTGTAAAACAGAATTAATGGACATTCATGCAATAAGGATGATGCTGTCTTACACATTCAGTGTTATGGAGCCTAAAGGACAAATGCCTTTTATGTTGAATTCAATGCACAGTCTGCTGTACAAATCATCCAATACTAAGTCAAACTCATTAACCTGAACACTGAAAAAGACATTTAGATCTTAGAAAAAACTGGTTGTTATCAACTAAATAAACACTTTGTGCCCAAATACAATTCTCAGTTCATAACTCCTTTTACGCGCATGTGTCTTAATAGCACAGAAGAGCGCATAAACTAAATAACTGCAAATAAATCAAAAATCAGCAAATGAATCCCTCAGAAAACTGCAATCAACTCAGAAATGGAAAACCAAGAATTACAAAGCAGGATAAAGCACACATTGGCAATAAAACAAAAATATTTTGTATTTGATGTTTCTGTACATACAGAGCACTCTTCATAATCTCTCAAAGGCCAGGGTTACATTCTGGTAAAGCCAAAATTGGATTTGAGGACGAACTACCCATGCTCATTGCAGAATCACTTGGGAAGCATTTACCACAGTCACAGTACACCCGCTGTTTCAACAACAGCCAGGATCTCAAGTGTTAATGGAGCATCAGAGAAGAAAAGGCCTGACCCACTCAAGGGCATATTAGGTGAAAAGAAAAAGTCCTATTACAGCCACAAACAGGAAACAAACAGATAGATTTTGTTCTGAAATTCAGAATTGACTTATTTTGTAAAAGCCAAAGACGTGCCTTTCAAGTCTCAGCTCATAGCGACGAGCCCTGTGACCACACAGCACACAGGAGAGAATGAGGAAGTGCAGGCAGGCTGCGCCCACCAACCCGCCTTCAAGCCACTCGTCTCTCAACACGTCCCGGGCCGCACAGCCGCGCCGCCAGCCCGCAGACACACGGGGCGACGCAGGGAGAGCTCCAGCCGACTAATCCCATTCCACCCTCACGCGCCACAGCTCGGAGAGTCCCAGTCCCAGTCCCAGTCGGCTAGAACCCGTGATTGCAGAACTCATCCTGCACTAAGGTGAGTATCGTTGAGCTCTGAGCCACTCAGGAGGCCCCCCGAATACAGAATTTGTGTGTAAGTCTTATTTGATATCATGTTGTGTATCACTGAAGACAAAAGGTCTGTTTTTGTTATTTCCTGGTGCATTTTCAACCAAGATGGCACATTTGAAGAAACTATGAAATGGGAAAATGGGAAATTCAGTCCATTTCAGTTGACACTGGGGACACAATCCTTACCTCTGTAATTGACAACAGAAACTCCACGTAATCTTTGTAGCATGTGTCCTTCAGTAATGCATAAAGGCCTTATGTAATGTTTATGGCTATAACAATATTTTCAAACTTCATCACACCTACTGTTTAAAAAGCCTTGTGTATATGAAACTTAGTTTTATTTTTGTCAACCAACACAGAAAGGCCTTTAGTGGACAGTAAAGATGTGGCTATATAAATCAGTATAATGCATTATGCTTTATGACCGCAGTGCATAAACATTTCTCAGGTTTCCCATAAACAACAAAGCTACAACTTTAAAGGATAAGATGAGTTACATAAGCAGACATAGCTGTGTTTGTAATAAAATTAGTTAGCAAATAATCAAGCCAGAATCTTTTTCTGCCATGTAGTAGTTGACATCCAGAGTAGGTAGAGCGTTGTTACAGACAAGTCTTTTAGTTTCTATCACCACAGTGCATCTCAGTTAAAACTGTATGCCAACAAAGAACTGTATGGCCTTATAAAATTAAGTACCAACTCCATTCATGACTAAAAGAGATATGCATCAATCATTCTCTCGCTATAATATATACAAAGGGTCTTAATGAAGTAAAAGGTTACACCTAGCTTCTAAAACTACTACATTAACAATATTCAACATTTCTGATTATCATCAGTGACCTCCACACTGACAGCTCTGAATCTAACATTATGATCAGAGGTACTACACAATCTCACATGCTTCTCACAGAATGGCATGACCAACTTCAATTTATTTGTTTTTTTTTAGCTTTTCATTTAAAAAAAGAAAATACACGTAATCCTTTTATACCAGGAGCAGGAATGGGAATCCCTAGAGACACACACACCTGCTGTTTTTTGTTCCACCTTCTGACCGTTCAAATAATTAGCCCTAAAAGACCCAATAATACTTTTAATCTGAACTCTGTTTCCAGCTCCTAAACATGCAGGAGACTGCCTTGTAAAGTAAACGTTCTAACCAAGCAACTCAGAGGTTGAATTAAAAGATTCGTTTAAGTCAGGGGCTCCCAATCCTGGTCCCAGAGGCCCACACACCTGCTGGTTTCTGCTCTCAGGTGCACAACTGTAGTACTGATTTAATGTATTTGTAATAGAATTAATAGCACTGTTTTCATCTCTTAAATTTGTTTGATATTACTTTTTAATGATCGCAATACATAGGTAAAATCCCAATTGCAAATCGGTTAAGGCTTTGACTAAACATTTAAGGTGGGGTAGAATGAAAACCAGCCGGTGTGTGGTCCTCTAGGACTGGGATTTGGGATGGAACCCCTGATTTGAGGAAAGAGCTCAGAAGCAGTGAAAACCAGGAACTCTGAGAGTATGACCAAGATTGGAAACCCTCTCTTTATGTTAATGGAACCCTAAATAAAAATACTTGATTGGATCCTCTACAAGTGCATTATCAACTCAAATGCTCAAGATGTCCCATGAAATGCAAGTGAAATGGTACACCATTAGGAAACTGAAAATAAAGAGTTCAAATACACCCCATTATGCCAATTAAAGATTCAATAATGTAACTGAGAATCTGGGTGTGTGGATCTCCAAGTGGTATGAACCCCAGCTTTCTCACACGTTCCACCATCCTTCTGAACTCCTTCTGTTTTCACTCCAAAGGGCCCAACTGAACATCCATCCCCACAGCAACACCACAAGCCCAGTGTGGCAGCAAGAACACAGCAGGCCACCCTCCACCCTGAAGAGAACATAACTGCCGCCCCAGACCCTCAAGAATCCTTTTACCCCCAACCTCTCTCCTTACCTCTAAACTTAGTGTTTAGTAGGACTAAACAATAAACGTCGAAATTAAAGGGCATTTTATTAATCAGTTGAAAGTAGATACATGACATCTATTTAAAGATCAACTGTCTCATCTGATTTCAGCCACACCCCTCCTTTACTAGTTATTTTCGTTCCCACACGTGGTCTCGTCTCTTCTTTTAAGCTGCCACTTTCAATCACCAATCATCAATGTTCTCTCAAACAACTGAACAACTACAAGTCCAGACCACCAGGAGAAAGCCCGCTTCCTATTTTTGGTGGCCAAAGATGCCTGCCTACAGTCACTGCCACTGCCGGGAGCTGAGGTTCTCAGTCCTGGCCCTGGAGGAACAAGGTCGGACGGCTTTCTCCCCAGCTGAGCTCTCCATCTTCTCTGCGTGTAGATGACTTAACTGATCTGCGTGCCTGTTAAAACTGATTGAGCCTGTTTTTTGGTCAACCCCGAGTGATAAAAATACCCTACTTCAAGGGTACCATTCCCAGCAACGCCTGTGTACAGAACTTGGCGCAGCATCTCCTCGACATGCTTGCCGTTATTTGTGACTAAACAGCTCTTATTAATGGACTAAGGATGAACAGACACAGGTGGGGATGACACCATCAGACACTCCCACCATGGACATTTTTTTTTCCTTTATATCTTTAGATGCCTAAATGAAGACTATTATGAAATGCAAAAAAAAAAAACGGTGCATGATCGCTACCCATTACAAATCAAATCTGAACTTTTAAGAGCTTAAAGAAAATTGCGAATATGTTCCAAAAAGAAAATGGCTGGAGAAAAAGCCAGAAGGGACAGTGTTCCTTCGGGACCAGAATTAGGGACCACTGGCCGAGAGCACCTTTGATTCTAGTATTCACACCAAGAAAGAAAAAGGAAATGACAGCAGGAACTTTCAGTTTCTCTTGTGGTGTGTTTGGGAAAAGCCCCTAAAGATGCACTTCATTAGCAAGCCATCATCAATGTGCAAAATAGAGAGCCAAACAAAAACACTGTGAATTACTAAGAGGACAGAAAATACAGCAAATCAAAACAGGAGTTGATGTGATAACGATCATTCTTTTTCTGCTGTCTATCATGTCCTGACGTAATTATTAAAATTATGAGTACAACAAATACTGAACACCATACACTAGCAATTTAATAAATTAAACTTAATGAAGAGAATGAGAAGAGAATGGACGATAAAAGCACTACAGGCCCTAATATCTGTTGCAGTAGCTTGGATCACAATTTTCATAGTAAACATATTAAAACCTTCGGGAATATATTAAGAATAATATCCAATCATCAAAAAGAAAATTATACAATGGTATACTGTTGTTGTTCCAGAAAAAAAAAATCTAAAGTCTAAATAAGGTGTTAGATTTGACAAGTGTTTGGTATCCAAAATACAAATATTTCTTGAAGGAAATGCAATATGTGTCTGTTTCTTGGACTTCACAAACCAAAAAACGTGCTCATATTATACTATTTAATCCGCTTACTATGATATGGATAAAGCATTGTGGTTGATCTGATTGGACAATGAAGAAATGTGTCCTTCAAAACACACAGAATCTAAACGCATACACTTCAAAAGTCATCTCCAAATAACATGCCTAGTAAATTCTCAGTAAAACAATACTATTTACACTAGATTTGAGTGTGGTAAAGACTGGAATTTTCCTTGCTACGTTCAAGACACTTACATATACAGTATATATATAATGTACTGTACCACTTGAATGAAAGCCATACAAATCTGCCTTTTAATTTAATCGGTAGGCCCGCCACCTTTAACACGCCTCCTAAAGCACATCCATCAGCTGGTATAAAATAATATTAAAAACATGAAAGAGAAACCTGATACAATCGTGAACCAACCTAACCTTAAAGACTGTCGCGGCCTTGCTTTTTATTCACTAAAGCAGTGATTTATTTTCAAGCCACGAGCAAAGCTGCCAGTCAATTAAACAAATAAATATGAGCAAATGGAAGACTTCAGCTCATCTAGGAAGCTTAAGCCTTGAGTGGTTTAAATATAGAGAGCGGGAGAGGGGGGCTGAGGCTCGAAACGGTGAGAAAGATTTGGACTCGGCCAGTGTGTTGTTGTGGTGTGACGTTTTTGCAACGCTAACATATACAGACATACACCAGCACCCCGCTCGACCCAAATATAGCGCCACCCCATCGCAAACAGAGAGTCAAGAACCGAGTGCGGGTCAGTGGTGTGCCGTCTTCACGGCACTGCTCATTCCGACAGATAACCTTTCAACTGAGGTTGTAAACACAAAAGCCTCCGCGTCAGTAATATAGAAGATTACATAACAAACCTGGTATTACCGCGCCAGGTCCGACTTGTTTGTCTGTGGCGTGTGTGCTGATCTTGTGAGTTCACCACTTGAAAACGAGCAGGAAGAACAATGATACAAATAACCGCAGACTGGCCCCTCTTTCAAACACGAATAACGCGCATGTTTGAGGCTAAAACGGGGGCAAGACCGTTTTCAGTTATTAGCCTGCAAATTAAATATCACTGAAATCGCTTTTGGCTGAAAATTATTAACAATACCCACATAAAAAAAACAATACTTACGTTCTCGGGAACAGAGTAGATACACTTCCAAAAACAAACTCCAGGCTGCCGCTTAGTTTTAATGTAATTTTACGTATGGGCTTTTCTTGCTGTTGTTGTTTTTTTTTTTCCTAATGCAATCAAGATTCAATTTCACACGAGTAATTCCTTTTTCAACGGTTCTCTGCTCTGGTTGTGTGGAGTTTTAAACATTTTGAAACGCTCGATCGGTCAGTCACTGCAGTCTAATTAATTCATAAGTAAAAGACGCGGGAGCACGAAACCAAACAAAAATAAACAGACGTCAACCAACTAAGTTGAATTAAATGCTAGAAGCAGATGACGTTCTTTCCTCCATTGAAGAGCTGTTCTCTACAGGCTCTGCTGTCCCCGTCGAGGGGAGGGTTGCGTTCCGTCATTCTCGTTGCCCATTGGCTATAGTCTTTCGTATATTCGAGTGTTCATTGGTAAATGTGAATGCCAGTCATGACGTAATTAAACCCATCCTCCACTCTTCTCTGATAGGGCAGGCTGTTGTCAAGTAGGGTAAATTCCTTTGGTCCAACTATATGTCAATCATTTATTGTTGATGACGCCTCTGTCCCGCCTACATACTCTACCGTGTTTGACCAGATCAGAAACTCCTTCCCTTATGACGATGCATTGTTCTTGTTTTTTTATTGGCTGTTCTTCTTGCCTGTTAGTCGTTCAGCCGTCCTTACCCCAAGCAACCAAACTTTATATGGTCTTTTAACGCAAAGTAAACGACGGCAGAAAAGTGGTGATTATGAAACGATCGCCATTGTGGCTCAAACTTTGAGAATGCTTCGCATCTTTAATTGAAGAAATGCAAGAGCCAACATGGTGAACGGTAGCGCGTTAGTTTCATAAACTTAACCCCCAAATTAAGGGTTTTAATGTGAAGATGTGATTTATTTAGCAATTTTTGTTTTTTGAGTAATTTGTTTTTTGGGGGTGTGGGAATTATTAACGAGTGAATTACAAATCGTTGCCCTCCAAAATACGACTCGGGGGTTGTACTGAAAACATCTTGTTTCAGTCAGCGGAGATCGAATAGGGGGAGCGATAAGCACTAGCCTTCCCCCAGAATCCCCTGTGTCTTTTTCTGTGAAATCACCACCAGCCAATCAGCGCGACCCATTACGTCATCTTCTAAACCAAAACAAGGTTCTTCAGGTCTGTCAATCAAGGTTCTCAGTCCACGCTGAATAGAACAAATATTTGCATGAAGTTTTTCCAGATCCAGATTTATTCCTTGCTTTTTCTTTCAGCAAGAGTTATGAGAAGGAAAGAATGCCCAATATTTAATGTTCGGAGTTATATCTAATGTGAATTGTTTACACAGCCTTCCTAATATTTGTTCATTTAAAAATGGGTCCAATTTTGTTTGTACTTTGCTTGAAAAGATTACAGGTGGATACTTAAATACATCTTGCCACCCATCTTTCCTGGGGCCAGTATTTATACTTTTTTTATATATATAAACAAATATTGTGTAATATATGGTAAATTGCCATAAATGATCTCTATAAGACAACTTTCTAAGCTACAGTTGCGATCAATGTAACCTTTTGTTTAGACAGCAGATTTTTGTTTTCACAACGTATACAGTTAAGTTTCTCTTTCTATATATTCTACTGCTCTTCAAATCCAAGTATGCCTGTGTAATGCTAAATAATCACAAGTGTGTTTTGATCTAAGAATATATTTTTCATCTCATCAACCACATCAAAAATGTGTGGTAAGGCAGGATACATATGCAGGGGTTCGTAGACTGCATATCAAGCACAGGATGCTAATTTAAATATGCTTCAGATAAGGTCTCTGACTAAAAATGTGCAGTTTATTTTTTTATAAAGATGATTACAAAATATACAAAATATAACTTCACTACTGTGCAGTTAGAGTTCAAGTGAATGCAATGCAAATACTTCATAAAGGTTATTCTATATAAATGATTACAAATACTTAACAAATGAATACAAAAATTACACATTTCATTTGTTTTTCTAAGTAAGTACTGTACTGTAAAGAAAACCTCAGCCTTGTTCTGCAGCACTGTCCACATGACATCACTGACTCTGATGTGTATCCATGCCTCCACCAAGCTCTTAGTTGTCAATAAAAATCCTTTTCCTCCCTGACTTAGAATGGGAACATGGTATTACTGCACAGATAAGGCATGGAGCTGAATTACAAATAAAGAATTGAAATGATTATACTATTTCTATACCATATAATAACTGTGAAAGACAGAGAAACTTAACTGTACAGTGCAATAAAATAAATACCATCTTATTTCTTGAGAATAACATTTTGTAATGAGGTCTGTATCCAACAGACCATATGGTGTGAAAGACATAGCTTTGTAACATCTGAGAAATCTTCGAACATATCTAGTTTGAAATATAAAGCATTTCAAATTATACACAATATCTGAAGACGATTCTACACAACGCTAAATTTATCACACATTATCAAAGATTACAGAACAACCTTCTAGTGTTGTAAAACTCAAAACAAACATTTAAATATCGAAAAGTTAGTGCTAAAGGAACATCCTGAAAGATTTCTGTGATGATTTAGAACTTATTTACGAACAGGTGGTTTCTAAAGAGGGGAAATATAACTATTATGTTGTTTGAAATGGTAATGGATTTGGCCCTCTGTCATTATTTCTCTAGAGCTGAGGGACGGGGTAACAAATTTAAAGCATAATTCATTTCTAAAGACTTTCTATGCCCTCATTCTGTTCAAACACCCCTATGTCAAAGACTGTGTGCTACAAAGTACTGAGATGTTGTGCATAAATGACTCTGGGAACATGGGACCAAGCACAACATTGGTACACACTAGGGTCCTGCTTCAGCTCAGTGTAGAAGGCAGCAGTAAGCTGTGATGTTACCACCAGTCAACACAGAGACCTACCTGGTACACTAAGCTGCATCTACAGTACACTGTCTGAATAAGCCAACTAAATTAATAAACACCCTGCACGTCATTGTTTACACTGCCTGTCAGCCAATTCTACAGTCATAACAGCATGATTTCTAATCTTAAAACCTATTATTATTATTATTATTATTATTATTATTGCTAAATAATATTTGCTAAAGTGCTAAAGGAAATATCATGACAACAGTTTAAAGTTAGGAAGCCATCTGACTGAGCGTGGGGCTGTTTTATTTCATAAGGTAGAGCACTGTGTTAAAGGAGTAAAGTATACAAAAAACAGTTTTACATCTCCTTCCATACTGGCTTAATGCCTCTGTGTCTCCCCGTTTTGATTCCACAGTGTGAACAAGCAAAGCATCTTTATCTGTATCTGGTGAACTAAATCTGAGGATTCCCTGACACCATGAATTTGCACTGAATTTGAATGAAGCATTGCGAATACGTGAGCAAAAGACCTTCGCACAGAAGCTGAATTGCACAATGGCCTATTCTGCTTGTGAATGTATGGAAGATTTTGCAGAGGCCGGCGGTTTCTGAAACGGCATTCTTCTGATAGCAATTAGTGCAAAGATAGGTACTATTCACAGCTGATGAGTCACTCTGAGTCACAGGCAGGACAGTGTCCCAGCTGCACTGTACAATTGCCTGGTAATTTTTAGACTGTAAAGGTACAAGTCGTAGCAGCGATGATAATAGTAATATTAAGTACAGTACTCTGTCTTTTTATGTAGTGCTTTTCGTTCCCAATGATCCCAAAGGTTCTTTGCACATACAGTAGGAAGGGACACACTTCATCACTTCACCCACCTGGGTGACACAATGCAGCCATTCAGCACCAGCAGCCCTGCTACAGTACATGACAGACCTGGTGAAAAAGTGAGAAAATGGTTCTGATATTATATATTATTTTATAACAGTTGTAATAAATTATATAATTCATAAAACTGTTTTTTTATGTTTTATTCAGTATTTTTACAGCATCTTATTACAGTGTATTAATTGCACCGAGTTCTTTAATTTTAATGTTGTGTTCTTTCATTATTGTTTTTGGTAAATACATTATTCATTCATTATTTGGTCATTATTATTGTATTATTATTTATAATCATGTTTCCCATTGGTACGTACATTGTTCAATGATGGCTACATAATGGTGTATGTGCTTATAAAAATCATCTGAGAATGCACAACATATTACATTATTTTTAATGTTTATGAAACTTTGTGTAGAAAAACATCATGTCTAATTTTAAGAAAATATTATTTAATTACTGTTGACCTAAAAAGTGAAGTTGTTTCAAAGAGGAGCGTTTAATCAGCTGTGGGATGCGGTCAGCATCTACTGTATCTGCTCAGTACAGGAAATGACGTCAGTCCTGCAGAGGAAGTTTGGTCTTGTTAATCTCAGCATCCCACCTTGTAGTGTCTTAGGGTCTCACTCCTCCTCTGGCTCAGCTGGAGTTACTGGCTACTTTTTTTGAAAAGTGCAGCTAATGTCTTTGAAATTTCCTATAGAAAACTCACTGATTTGTATTTCATTTTACTGGAGCATTTATAGATGTGGTTCAAGCATAATGATATAATTAGTGATAACTAATTATTATTAAGATATTTAAATATTTCTGTGTCTCTTCCCTGTGTTTCTATTTATTCCATGTTCTGATGTTTTCATTGGAGAACAGGTACTGTATATGTACTAGAAGACACTTGTGGGTCTTCCCATATCAAAACAATTAAAATGCAGAAAATCACAGTTTCTTTTATCTATATTTTAAAATGCCTTGCTGTTATTGAGAAAATTTAATATCCGTACTAATGGGAGCTGGTTTCTCTCACTGCTCTTGTGGCTTGCTTCTGTGATGAGATTGCTCAATATCACTCTGTAAGAATAAAGGTTTGAGCAATGCATTTACCTACAGTTCACAGAGAAGTCAGTAATGAAATTGTTCACTTGCATTATATTTCTACATCATCTAGGAGATAGAAAACCCTTTATACGTAAGCCATTACATAGCATTACATAGAATATAATAAATACACAAATCAATACTGAATTCCAGCAAATGCAGTCAATCATGTAATATACTGTATATTCTTTCTGGAAGATGGAAGCATATTCCGTTTATGAAAACAATGAAAACACCATTCCTGATTGCTGGGTCTGCAAATTTTACAACAATAGAAAGTTACATGTTAAAATGTGATTTGTGCTATATTGCAATAATATAAACCACATAATCATTTATTACACATATTAAAAGTTAAATTACAAATATTTTTTAAATATTACAGATGTAGCAGTATGATCAAATTGACTAGTTGATTAGATAAGCATCCGTTTGGTCTTCTCTCAAGTTCTTGCTTCTTAAGACCATTAACAAGGGACCATAAAACGTTACAAGTAACACAAGTATTTATCTCCTTGTTAACACCATGCTTAGACTTTTTTACCCTTTATAGGAAGGTGGATTCAGTTTCAAACTCATATCACTGCAGAGAAGTTAGATGCAGTGCGCAAAATTGTTCTATTTTTGAAGAGGTATAATTGTAGCTCCCCACAACCAAGACCTGTAAAGTATAGTATCACAGATATGATTTTTGCACGCTAATAAATGTACCAAGTGCAGATCTGTTTCACATATCTGAGGCGTGGGGTTTACAGTCTGTATAAAAACTCAAACCATTAAGCAATCAAGCAGGGAAGTGTGTTTTGTTTTCGATCAAGCTCAGCTGGCTAAGGCCAAAAAAGGGGCCAGCAGGGCTTTGAAAGGAGCAGGCCTGAACCTAGTGCCAGTCCTGATCCAGAGCGGCGGGGTGGTGGAGTGACGCTGCCTGTAAGCCGCCTCAAAGGGATTCTCGAGGCCCACATTGCTGGGCCCAGGTGGGATGCCTTCCCTGAGATGGCACTACGCTTTCATTAAATGTCACCATGCTAGAGGTGCACAGGGTGCACAGGGGAGGTCGGATGGGAGAAAGCTAACTAAAATAGCCCTCTTTTGAAGTGAGGAAGTAGAAAAAAATAAACCCAGACACAAGGTTTATTTTTTGTTCTCTGCCAGTACCTGGATATCAAGCAATTAAACAGGAGGTAATATTCGATGATGCCCAGATTTTATATTTATACTGTATGTGTGCTTATATATAAGAAACTGAAAAGGTTTAAACGGCTTATACAGCTGAAATATTATTTTTGCTTTTTGCTTTTCCACAGCATGGAAGTTACAGTACCTCTACTTCTTCTTATATATACTGTGTAGGTTGCACATGAAACAGTCTGCATTTAGCATAAATAGCTCATTGGACACATTCACAATGTTAATTCAAGTAGCAACCACCTAGGTTTGTTTTTTGAGTTGTATTTTTCTTAAATACTTAAAAATTGGTGATTCCAGCTCTTTGGTGTTTGAATCAAAATAGGTTGAATTTGTAAAAACAGACATTTGAAAGCACAAAATTGTAATGAACATACAGTAATAACAGCCAAGATATGACTGTCCTGCTTGAATAATAAAGATCACCTGGTTGGTAATGGCATGATTGAATCTGGTCTGTGAGAGGTGTCACCCAAAGAATTAGATGTTCAATTTTAACAATCAGCAGGCCAAGACGAGGGAAATCACATCCTGGAAGGCAAAGGGTCACCACACCAGACAAAATCCATCCCATCCATCAGATTCATTACTGTAGTAATTGGTACAGACAGCAGTGGCTACAGCGCAAGGAATTGAGGAAATAACCTATGTATCAATAAATTGACTACAGCTAATGGCCTGCTTGAGACTCCTCTGTATGCTCAAAGGCCACTCCAATTATTTAACAGCTAAGAGATGAATGAAATAGTCATCTTCAGTGGGACAGAGGACATGTGAGACAAAGTGTGTGTAGATACGTCAAACATTGCTGTTTGAGTCAGACGGAGAGTTGTAAGCACAGTGATAAGTGGAGGACTCTCCTTTAACACAAGAATATCAGATTGAAAGGAACTGTTCAGAGATACATTGAAAAAGCCAACAGTTTCTCCATTCATTTTAGACAATTTGAAGGTGTTGATTTTCTAGCAGAGCAGATCAAGAATGTGGCACAAGCAAGATATGGGATGGTAATGTCTAAAGAAAACAATACCAAGATCTTGCCATTGCTAGCTTTTTATTCCAAATTGAATCCATCATGACATTGTAGGCCCAGCCTGCTGATGGCATCATCAAAAGACACCATTTATGACTGACTTACTGCCAGGTGGCTGCTGGTGCACAGTAATAGTGGTGAAACAGCCATCAGCAAACTGTCCAGAGGCTGATCAGGTCTGTGTGCCAACACTATCACAGATGTGTCAATGCTCAGGGAGGTCATAGCTAATACTTATTTTGTAATTTGTCATGGTTTATACTGAAAACGTATTATGATTCCTTGATTTGTTTTTACTGTATTTTTGGTGGTTTTCAAGTGACATCTATGTTTAATATACTTGAGACTTAATATTTCAAATGAATTAAATCTGAGTGCAACATATCATTTGTGCATAAATACATATAGTGCCAAAAAAAAAAAGATTACAAAACAGGAAAGAGCTTAGCTTTCATTTTTAAATATACTACAGGGAAATAGTTTAATCCCTTTAAGTGGTTTCAATACCTGCTGTTTTGTCAAACAGATAAATGTTCAGGGATCTCTTCACTCCTGAGGGAGATAAGAAGCCTTGGAGTTTAGTGCTGTTGGTTTATTTTCTATTCTGAAAAACTGTGGCAAAATGAGATTTATCCATTTTCAGTAACCACCTTATCCTTAGTCCAGGTTGGACTTCACCCTGGACAGAACATCATTGCATCTCAGCAAAATTAGATTTATCAGAATACATATGAATTTCTTGACCTGGATCTAGAGTTGTGGTGAAAGGCTTCAATATACAATAGCGAAAAATCTTGTTTGAAGTTCCAGAAGTTCTAATAGTAATTGGCATTAGACAATAAGGTAAATAAACAGCATTCAACTTAAAAAATAATGCATAACAAACTATTTCCCAGTGTATTTACATTTTTAACCCATGGATTGTACAGATTTGCATTATAACCCTTTCTATTGTTCAGCTTTAACTTCATGGGTTTTGGGAGGATTTCGCTGGCTGTAAGGGAAGTTGAATAGGCTAATTTAGCATGCCTGTATTTAGTGACTGCTACTAAACAGCCATCTCTATGACAACGACAGAGCAAGTGCTTTTCATTGCCATGGCAACTAGAGAGTACGATCTGGACATCACCCTCCTATTTCATGATCTCTAAACTTTTCTGTCCCACTGTTTCAGCTGTTTTACTTTGAGCAACAGAAATATTAGCATCACATGCTTCACATACCTGAAGAGATCCCACAGCTGAAACATTGTGCTTTTTCATCTTTCTACTTTGCAATGTGAAATGAACTTCTACTTCTTCCTTTGCAGCTTTTATACAGACACAGCTTCCAAACTGAGCATTTGTTAATAGTGTATTTATTAGGTATTTGAAAGACACACTTGTTTTTGTATTAGAAAATGTGAGCCCTTTCAGTAAGAATTAAGAGTGAGGACTAAATAATGAATTGGCTTGTTTTCTTTTCTTGTACACTGATTTGAAAAGGGTGTAGGCTACTTTTAAAAACCCAAATCTGAATACTTAATCTGTGTTGTCTGCAAGCATTCATAATAGATTGAGGAAATATGTTGTGCTTTAATTTTTAAAAAGTGCTCTTTTTTAACCCAAATTTTATGTGCTGGGGCTGGCTGGATTATACAACTGATATTTATATTGTCTCTGTATTTTTCAATTACTTTGTATGCCATCATCTCTGTCTGGCTTTTTCAGATTCAACTCAGAAAAGTTTGAAACAACGGGTTTACTGTCATTGACCATAATTTCCAAAAGTGATAACAGTGTATATCATGTACATATGTAGTCAATATTTAATAAAAATCAATATTAAATCATATTTATCATGTTTTATATGAATCATTTTAAGTTAACAAATATTAACTTCTTTTGCAGCCATTAACTTAAGTTTCTTATCCTGTGCACCAAGCCATTTGCTCAGCAAGACTTTGGCTTTGTCATATACTGTACATTTCATGAATGTCAGTTCAGTTTTGTAATGACATTCTGATCCAGCTAGTTTGCTTTGAAGCTGTCCAGTATGTGTTAAACTGCAGTTCTGAAAATTGATGTACCACCCTTTTTGGAGTATGAAGTTCCTACATTTTCCTTGCCTTTGCTGGACATTGGCTTTACAGTAAGATAATGGACATGACAATTGCCAATCATCAGTCTCAGTTTCAGCAATTCCCACTTCTGAGTTTTATTATTATATGTGCTACACCAGGCACTCATACTTTAGTGTTTTATAATTGACCCATCTACCTTCCTGAATGCACTGTGTGTCAGATCTACAGTGCTTCTGAGTCTCCACAGGAGTCTATTAACTGCTTAATGTGTTCAATTGTTTTCATACTGTGACTCTAACAAGCCTGGCTGTTCTTAGAGAAGACAGATAGAAGGTAAGCAAGTTACAAAGATCACAGCCCTCTCTTAATAACTGCCATTTTATACAAACACTTAATTAATGCTGCTTGTCTTGATTATTTTATCAATGTTGGAATGTTTTTACTATACTTGCAGACAGAATTTCTCTTATTGTGAAAAAGGCTGCAAATACTCAAAAATCAATACTGACAAACTGGAAGGTAATACTTTGCAGATACCTTGCAGAAGTATCATAAACAACTTGGTACTGCATTCAGTTCTGAGTTTTCAAAGTGGAAAATATCCACAATTCTACCTATACCTAAAAAACAGAACCTGTTGAATTAAAGGATTTCCTTATGGTAGCACTAACTTCAGCCTCAATTAAATGTTTTGAACAAATTGTTTTGTTCCATCTTCATTCTGCAACCAGTGCATTTTACATACTTGTGTTTCGAGCAAAACAAGGAATTGGAGATGCAACTGTGACCTTGTTAAAACAAGTGTACGAGCATTTACAAAATCCATCATCCGTTGTGGGCTTACTTTTTGCTGACTTGTCACCGGTACTTAATTCTATCCAGTCAAGCAGGTTGGTAGGGAAGCTTTAGTTATGAGAGTATACAATGTATACCCACTTAGTAAAATAGATCCACAACTTTGATCGGTTGCAATATGTGTAAGTGAGCCTGGGGAAGGCTCTTACCATCATGACCAGCGTGCTGTCCCCATAGCTATTCACATTGTACACGAATTATTGTGTAAGCCACTAAGTCAACTGTTCCATTATTAAGTTTGCAGATGATGTTGCCTTGTTTGGACTTTTGAACGATTAAGAAAACAAATACAGATAGGAGACACATCTTTTTTTTTTAACTGTTGTAAAGATAATTCACTGTTTTTAAACATAAACAAAACAAAGAAAATGCTAACTGATTTTTAGAATGAAATGTTCCATTATTATGGGCCTTGTAACTGTTAATGGAACTGATTGAAACAGTATCAATACCTTGGTACTATTATTGATTATAAATGTTAAGGAAATTAAGGAGTTTTAATGTAGAATGCACAATGAAGACACTTTTTGTAAGATTTCTGTTCACAGCATTCTAACTTTTTGCATACCGAGCTGGCAAAGTGCCTTGTCCTTGCAGAGCAAAAATAGGTTGAACAGAGTGATCAGGACTGCTGGCAAGATTACTGGCGTATCCTTGGACTCAATAACATGTCCAATGGAACGACTCAATATTAATCTTGCACATACAACCTTGCAGATAAACCCTCTCATCCACTCTTTTCAGATATACCCTCCTACCCCCTGGTAGGAGCTACCAGAGCTACTCCCCTGTATAAAGACTAAGACAGCATTTACTTCCTTTATACCTAAAAGCATTCAGATGTTGAATAATGAAAAAAATGTTTGAAAGTAGTGATTTTATTTTTTGTCTTTTTTGTGGTATGTTAAACCACACACACAAAAAAAATTGTGGCATGTTGAAAACAATCTTCTAAGTAGGGTCTTGCTAATGCACTGTGAAGCTTTTTTGTCATAGACCCAAGGAGTGAGTTTGCCTTTTTGATTGCTTCCATGCATTACCTCAATCCACAGGATGAGGGTAATCTCCCACAGAATGTACCTGAGCTGTTGACAGCTATATCAGTGATGTATAATGAAGCAGGTCAGCCACAGGTCACACACCTTAGTCTCACAGTAAACTGCGATTGGCTGTAAGGACCTGACCACAAATACGAAACCTTTAGTTCAGAATGAACTGCTTCCCTGTGAGTGCTGGCAGGCTGTGATTTGGCAGCTGAGGCCTCTAGCAGAGTGGAGCACATCTCATTCTCTAACAAAATACCAACACTGGGTGCAGCCAAGCATGTAGAGTCTGGCCTGGTGTTGCTGGACAGATGTGAAGAACTTCCTTTGCTGTAACGAACGCTTATACAAGTTTTCTGTGGATGATTATGAAAGTTGAGTACAAATTATTAAAGCATACTGAAATCAGAATAAACACATGAAATATCATGAGGTAAGACTCAGCACAAGCTGTGTGACAACTCACGAAAAGAAATAGATGTTATAAGCATTGGAAAACTTAGGGAAAATGGCAAAATACTGTGGTAAACTTTCATAAGGGCACAACAATGATTAAAGCAGTACCCACGGTATAAAACAGAAGGAAAATTAAATTTGGTTCAGTTAATACGTTATATATTCTAAAAATATAAAACAAATCCAAAAGTCTTTTTTTGTGGTCTTGTTCAAGTCAGTGGAAACATGGTCCCTAGGGTGTTTTGGTGTTGAACTAAAAAATTCATTCATTATTTTACAGAAAATCAACATCACCAAAGCAGATATAAATGTGCCGGACCAAATTTGTTTTAAAGAAATGTAACATAATATTCAAATAGCAATTTACACTATATTTATGGAGTGAGTCTGCGCTTGGATCCTTGACTCAATTGGATCAATTAGCTTCTATCTACCAAATGACCTCCTCTCATTCAAAACCTTCCTTATGTTCGAATGTCCTTGTTTTTGTGGAGCTCAGGCAGAGACATAACTAAAATGTCCCAGTCTTTTTGGTAGCTTTTCTCTAAAGCTAAGGAAGTACAGACTAGATTAACCCTGTTTAGTGCAATCCTCTCCCTGAAACAGTGGTCCAGAGTCCAGAGCTTGACGTATCAGCATGACGGTCTCGTGACCTCTGCCCCTCTGCTCCCTGCCCACTGTGTCCCGTGTCACTCTGTCCGAGCTGCACTCACGTCTGTCGGTAATTCCCTGACACACAGCATTAACACAACCATTACTGTTGCCTCCCCAAATGGGATTAAGCTCATTATCAGCCATATTTTAACTCCTCAGATGTTTGTGCTATTTCTGGCTTTTTGTCTCCATAATTGGAGGACTTGTGATGTCATCCCTGACTGTGCAGAGAGAATGAATGGAATGGCAACGTTGGATTACCACTTTCAAATAATGAAGTCCTCATCGCCGAGGGGCCCAGAGCAGGCAGAGGTATCTTGAGCAGCATGGGCAATGACTGTTGCTATTGCATTACCGAAAAATGATAGTCACCCCCTTCACACTCTCCAGAGGAACCTGGACTACTGCTTTTATGTCCATCTCAAGCCAGGGCTCAGCCTGTCTATACAAGAATAAGAGCAATTGTTAGGCAATTACACGCTCACAATTTGTTTCACCAAAATAGTTAAATTAAAAGTGGCACAACCAACCAATGTCGCAAAATTACTATGTATTAAAACTACAATGGACAGGTGACACAGTGGCCCCAGTTTCCATAAATAATAAGACCCATCTCTCGCAGTACAGTCCAATAAAACAATACAACACAACAGCCATTACCAGCAAAGAGGTCATGTTTTGCCTCCACAAATACACACTTAAAACAAGACAGCATGTCCTTAAACGTACAGTGGCTTGGAAAAGTATTAAGCCCCCATTCCCCTTTTCAAATTTAACAATCTCATAACCTGGAAATTTTTATTTTTTTTTTATCATGGGAACTTTTATTTGTGAGTCACACACTCATCTTCACTGAGTCCCCCCCCCCCCAAAAAAAAGAAAGATAATAGTAAAGCATAAATGAATTTAAAAAGTGAAATATCATAATTTAATAAGCATCCCCCCCTCCCCCTTGGTCAATACATATTTACCTCTGGCAGCTGTTACAGCCAGTAGTCTTTTTGTATAAGTCTCCCTCCCTCCTTGCCAATTTGCTCAAGCTGGGCCAGATTGGTTAGGTCTTACCACAGAATTATGATGATCTTGAGGTCAGGACTCTGACTGTGCCACTCAAGGACATCTATTTTCTTCATTTTAATTAATCCACACGGGTGTTGCTCTTGCAGTGTGCTTTGGATCATTGTCCCGTTGAAGGGCAAACATCCTCCCCAGTTTGAGCTTTTTGGCAGAGGGTAGCAGGTTTTTGTCCAGGATCTGTCTGTAATGTGCATCATCCATCTTCCCATTGATCATGACAAGATTGCCAGTCCCTGCCACTGAAAAGCATCCCCATAACATGATGTTACCACTGCCACACTTCACAGTGTTACCTGGCTGGTGTGCCATACAAGCATCTTTCACACCATTTTCAGATCATATCACCCACTGATATAAAACTGGTAGGTTGTGTGTTCATTTATACGTGTCCAGTGACAGGGAAATGAAAAGTAAATAAGTAAGACCAAAACATTTAATTTCATTGACCAATTTGCATTTTTGCAAAGCTAACTCTGCAGCTCAGATCAGTTTCTCTTTAAAGCCAGCGAATAGATTATGTCAGCTAATGTCATAAAAGCCCTTTGGAATGTACGGTACCTGTATCGGTAGCTCCAGACCACCATCTAGTGGCCGCATGACATTCTGCACCCCTTCCCGAATCCCCGTCGCACCTCTGCCACTTCTTATTTGCTTATTCATGAATGAGCTTTAAGCGCTTTGTAGGTCAGCCTCAGCAAGCCCGTGAATTATAAAAATAATTTATTTAAAGGATAGGATATGACAGCTGTTAGGCTGCGAGGGTGCATGCAAAAATTGAACGGAAGCAAGCAGATAAAAGTCCACCTCTGCAGTTTCATATGACTATTATTGGAACCACAAGCGGGCTGTGGAGACGTGCGGCAGAAGCTGTCCCTCCGAACCCTGAACAGGGGACGTTAAACACATCTAGAGTTTGTTAAAGGAGTCCTGGTTAAAAATGCCTGTGTTTTACGTAGAGAGGGATCGAAGGAGAACCCTGTGAGGGAACAGACACTATCAAAATGCAGAAACAGAGGTATAAGACACATAAGACCTTAAGACGCTTAAGGTAAAACAAAAAAAAGGAACGTCAAAGGCAGATTTTAGTGTGCACTTCAAAATAATTTAAACTACTTTAGTAAACTATATAAAAATGTGGTTAATTACAGTCAAAGAATGTGGGAGTCAATAACAGCTGTTCCCCGCCGGTAAACCTACAGTAGAAGAGTTTTATGTAGTCTTTTCAGAAAGATCCAGGTGTTCATTTAGAATGAATTCCAAGTGTTTGTTCTCTGTGCTCTTTAAAATGTTTGATGCATGGTGGACTGATCATGTAGCTGTCACATTTCATACAGACCTACTGCATGTATTGACGTTTCTATTTTGTTTTCGGTGCCTCCAGTGACGCCTGGGAAAGAATGGTGAAGAGGACAATAATGAAGGTGCCCTCCAGACTGAGCCTTCCCCTCTCCTGCCCTTTCCTCTCGGTTCGGAGGTGACTGGCGGGATGAACCGCAGGAGGGAGTGCGGACAGGAACGTCTCTTTCGGAGGGCGCTTGGCGTAGGCTATCTGCAGCTCCCAGCAAAGATGTGAGAATAATGAGGCAGAATAAGGAGCAGAAGCCCCCCTCCTTCATGTGCCAAATCATTTCATGTGTGGTGTGTCTTTATATAGACATAAAGATAAAGGGGTCTCACAGTGTTCACCGGAGTGGACTGCATTAGGGTATTCACTTTTAGTCCTCATTAAAGTGTTCACAAAGTGTACACTCAATATACTGTACTTAAAAAGATCTTATAATCTGAAAACTGGGACTTTGAAAAGCTTTTTGACTGATGATGACTTAAGTCTTATTCATCTATAGGCCTTTGCCTATCGCTCACAGCTTTCTTTTGCTTAGTTTGCTGAAAATGCTTAATGAGGAAGCATTTTAATGACCACAGAATGTACATATTTGGAGTCCGTTGTACAGATTTGTGTGGCAGCTGTGCCCCTGTGGTGTACAAGTGTGAGCTCTTGTAGGTCAGTTTGGCTGGTATGCTATATGTTTCCACATTCCATTTATGCTTGTGGTGTGAACCTGTATGTGCCAGTCAGGTGTGTGAGAGTGCAGTGGTGTGTAATGAGTGTTCCTGGGGAGTGTGTGTCCTCGGACTGTCTTACCTCTGAGGAGACGGAGGCTCAGTGTGTGGTGAAGTGCTCCCAGCATGCCCAGACAGAAGGTGATGAAGGGTCAGCCTGCAAGCAGGCTTTCTGGCTGTCCACTGCGGCCAGTCAAACTCAGACAGACTGGCCGGCAGCTCTGGGGACATGATGGGATTTTCACAGCTGCCTTCCCGTAGGTTGATGCCACCAAAAGAAAAAAACTGCAATTTCCATTTTGCTGCACAGGAGAGGTTCTCCACAGATACATCAGAAAGATCTACATGAAGAATCTATGTGGGATGCTTTTTTGCTCCTATCCAGAAAAGTATGTGCATTCCTTAACAAATAAAAAAACAGAAAAGGAGTTTGCCTTGACCAGTACAAAGGAGAATATGGGTATTGTTGCACTGGATTAATCAAGACAAAGTAATAATATTGACAGGATTATTTAATATTTTGCATTTAACTCTACATCATGCACCCTTGATTTTCTGACTCTCTGATGCTGAATTTCTGGACCACATAGTGCACTTGTGTGCTTTCTCTGTGTTGCTGTTATTAGGGAGAGAAGCAGATAATTAGAAAAAACAAAAGATATGCTCAGAGGGAAAATACAAACAAAAACAGTGAATAAAAAAGTAGAGGTTTATAGGCTTTATAACAGAGAGAAATGACTGTATTTTAAACCACCTTAAATCCAAGGAGGCATTGGTATTTTTTTGTCAAGGTGACCCAGGACTGTCTGTAATTTGCCGTATCAACCTTCAGGTCCTCCGATTCTATCAAATTAAGCAATTCATCTGGAAAAATCATTTAATGAACAGAGGTTCTTTTCCCAAGCCCTGCAAGAGGTGACCTTTACTGAACATGACATTTGGTGCCTATTGATTTCCATAAGAATATACCCTGGATTGATTTAAATATCCAGAGAAACTGAGGGGTGACAGGGCTCGATACCATTGTTCAGAAAAGTAGATAAAGGAATAGAAAATGCAGCTGGATATAATTTAGTAGCTGCTGAAACTTGTCAATGAAGATGCATCTTGAGCAGTATTTCAATTCCAACAACGAGTACTTGACGGAGAAGAAGCTTTCTTTTCAACAGGCTTATTTTCCCTTGAAAGGATGAGGCAACACTGAAAAACACAACAGCACACCAGTGATAGGATAAATGAATCCTTTGTGATCATTCAGACATTTCCACATTCTCGCTTTACATAAGCATTGAAAAGACAGAATTCTTATGGTGTGGTTTTAAACTGTAGTACAGTGAGTAGACATCACGAGACAACAGAACCAGAGAGTAGAAGGCGGGAATGTATGGTGTAAGGGTGTGATTTGTGCAGTTAATAAAACAGTCAAAAGAATATAAGAACGGCTCTTTATTAAGATACACAACACTGGAATTGTATTGATATTTTGCGTTTTGGTCTTACTGTTTGGCTTTTCTGAAACATTTTGAGATGACAGAATGCAAAAAGGTATATGGAAAACAATGCAATACGCACTGGTAAACGTGGTTCAGCAGAATAAAAAATCAATACTGAAAATGCAATATGCTATATATAGAGTTATTGTCTTCTAGCCTGAGCTCACCCCATGTCGAAAGTCACAAAACGCAGGACTTGGTCAGTCCTGGGATGGGTCTTGGTGGACCTGTAGGTGGCACTCTTCAAACTGGACTAGAACTTACAAACCAATGTCCTTCAATGGTGACAGTAGGCACTGTGCTGTAGAAAGTGCCAACCTTTGAACGAGACATATATCCACTCTCTGGGGTCCTGCCCCTCAGAGACTCTGCAGCACTCTCCACTCCATTACAAAGGCCCCACTCCCTCTCCCACAGACTTCATTCAAGACCATTTAAATTCTCAAAAGTGTATTCACCCCATTGTCCTGGCTAAATTCCACTCCGGGCTTCCTAGAGTTCTACTACCTGATCTGCTGTGTAGAGGTGCTTCTGAAGTATAATGGCTGCCAGGTGTCACCCAGGTCAGTATGTGTGTTTTAGTGGTGGATAAAGTGGATCCATTCTTATGTGTTAAGTGCTTTGGGTTCCTTTTGGGTGAAAAGCACAATATATAAGGAATTCATTATTATCAATTGAAATAACCAAAATGTAATGAACAGCAAAAAAAAAAGCTTTTATAATGCATCATTCAAAATGGGGGAATTATGGAAAAGTAATGTAAAATCATTATGTATGTCATTCTAGAATTTCTATGCAGATGCAATGTGGCTAACATCTACAAGATTCCACAGGTGGAGCTTCTGCTGGCAAATAAAATGCAGCATCTTTGCATTCCAGTATGATCTGGGACAGCAGGGAGCTGTGACAGCGAAGCAGGTTTTTAATTAAAGATATACCAGCCAGCTTCTTAAATCTGATGCACAGGCACCTGACCTACATGGTAGGCCAGGAGCTGTATCATGTTTGTCGTCAAGCATTCGTAATTTGGTAGCAGAGCTCAAGACATGCAATCCTCTTAACGCACTCTGATCAAGACTCCATGCTGTCACTGATAGCAATATTTATTATTGATGCGTTCATTTAAATATGCACAAGGACAAAATTGTGTGGGTTGTTCAGTGCATTAAGTCTTGCTTTTCCATGCTTGTCTCAACAAGAGAGGGCTGAGGTCACAGGCTGAGCTCTTCCTGAGAAAGAAAAGTATGATTTGAAATTCAGCCTCTCAGTACTCGGCATTAAAAAGGTGATGGATAAGAAATAAAATTAAAGAGCAACTCCACAAGCTGTCCTTGGTTCAGAACACTGTAGAGTGAGGAATTTGACATATCTGAGTTTAAAAAAAGAAACTTTCTCAGCCTGCTCAAAAATACATACTGTGGAAGCAAGTGTAAAGCCTGAACTAAATGGTGCATTCAGGCCTACAGGAGCTGAGCTGTGCTGAACATTGCTCACAGGCGGAGTGAGAGATTATTATTGCTGCTGACACCATGCAGCTGTTGCTCAGTGTTTTTTTTTTTCTTCTGTTGTTTTTTTCTGGGAGCACTTCACTTTTCCCTGTCTGTATGTGTGCATTTGTGCATGTGTTTGTGGTGTGTGTGTCTGCAGCTGGCACAGGCATGATGAGGAGGAGGAGAGAGCACAGCAGTGTGATCTAACACTAGCTGACAGGCAGGTTTCAGGGCACTCTCTGGGGTCCTGGCCCTCAGAGACACTGCAGCACTCTCCACTCCATTACAGAGGCCCCACTCCCTCTCCCACAGAGAACTCGATTAGCACACACACCAGTAAGCAAGACATGGCTACCCTAAGACACCAAACCTCTTTAATATTCATTGTGATCCATATTCAGAAATTGAGGGTACAGCTCAATCAGTTTGTCCTTTAATATATTACATTAATCTTTAAAATACCCCCTTCTGTTAGCTTTTTCTCACTATCCTTTAACACAGTAGCTGTTTGGCAAGTATTGCTCCCCTGTCTTTCTACAGTACCTTATCTATTTATGTAATACATTAATCTACAAACAAATGAGAGCGATCATTCTAGTAACTCAAAAGCAGAAAATGTTCTATTTTAATTATTCTTTGAAGGGTTAATGGAAAATTTATTCTTTACAGGTGACCTACAGCCTCCTGAGCAAAGTCAACTTAACTTAAGGACATGAGCAGAGTCTTATTCTTCTGCTCTTCTTCACTACTGTCATTAGAATTCATTACAAATCAGAACAATGCAAAAGTTGGAATTATCAGCACAATCGATTTAGTTTTCTCAGTGCATTCAAGAACCAGTTGATCTTTTTAAATTTGTACTTACTGACTGCCTTCAAAAATGAAATGCCTTCAAAAATAAAATAAAACTTTTTTGTTTCATCAAATAACCTTCCATGCATGTATTTAAAGCTTCCAGTTGACATGTGTATCATTTGCTGTTAGTATTGTTGAGGAATTTTTCAGTTTAGGATCTTTTTGACTTTTGACATATTACAGAGAGAGAGAGAGCGCAGTGGTTTACTTTAATACCTAGTAGTGTAGTGTAGCTACAAGGCAGACAGACAGAGACAGACAGACCTGTGGCCCAGCTGGGACCTGCTGCCATTGTGACACTCAGAACTGAGTAAGAGAAGACAAGAATAGGCGACATAAGTTAGACATGGCAGAACCCTAAAGTATATACTGTATATCAACTGTGCGGTAGTTTTCCTGGTCCTAACTTGGCTGGGCCCAGCCCCAGAAGTCTGCTTTTGACTTCCAAGATTTATAAAAGATATTTGTAAAGACTCTAAAATTAAATGGGAGGAAAATGCACCTGGATAATTCTGCATAAGGAAGTCCAGGATGACAATAAACCTGAGGATGACAGGCCCAGCTCATTAATAGTTAGCAGACTTGTCAGTTGCCTCTTTTGACATTGAATCTGAAAGCCCGAAACATACAGTTTAATGAGGCTCCGTGTCCCTTAAGAATATCTGGGGCACAATGAAAACACAAAGGACTGGAACAACAACAGAAAGCAAAATGAACAATAAAACAAACAGCAGAAACTAAAGAGCAAGTAAGAAAGAGCTTGGATTATTATGGAAGAGAAGAAATAAAATGAGACAAGGTAGAACGAAGAGGAAGAACAGAAAGATGGAACAAGACGGAAAGCGAGGGAGGGGATATTAAGAATGAATTTCCCAGTGAAGGGTTTATATGCTCTCCTTTGTTGACAGCTATTCAGTCTTGAACTGTGAAATAAGATTATGTCCCTTATGCCCTGTGTTCAGGACAGATAAATATATTTTTTAGAAAACATTTCTTTCCACTACACTCTTTACCACGCAGTAACTCCCCCCCCCCACCCCATCAAATGCCCCGCAGGGACAGTGTTTGACTGCACCGTGGAATGCTGCGTGCGACGGTAATCTACGTCCCCTCAGGAACAACGCGCACTAACTGATAAGTGCCATGAGCCAGAGTGGGGACGGATTCCGTCAGGCCTGCTCCAGCCGAGCGCGATGGCATGCGGCATCTTCTCTGGGCGGGCTGAGGTAATGCGAGCCGACGTTTTTGACATTAGACAGTGCTCCGCTTATGGAGCGCTGTGGAAAAGTTCACAGTCTGGCTACCGGGAGGTCTCGGGGAAGATGGTGTTGGTGGCGGGGGAGGAGGGTTGTGGGGGGGGCGCGGCAGTGTGAATGTGTAAATGTTACAGCTTACAGAAATCACTGAGGGAGAATCGTCTCCCCTCTCCTGCTCTGCTCACATCTGGAGCTGCAGGCCACACTTTGGAGGCTGAACTCCCAGCTGCCTCACTCCGAGATTCTGCTGCACTTTGTGCTGAAGAACAGATAAAAGGAGACCACTTGACCAATGCATCTTATTTAGCTGTTAGTGGTCTGACGATCTGGGAATCTCCACTAGCCATGTATTGAAGATTCCCAGGAAATCTGCTTTAAGAACACGGGCAGCTTGTTTCAGAGTCATAGAACCCACTGGAAAGTGGTGTTTCCTTTCCTCATCCTTTAAAACACTTATTAATTTGTAACGGTGTTACTGATCTTAAAGAAGAGCATTGGGTTGAATTTGTTCATATCTTTCACGATTTATAGAACATAAGACATATAAGAGGACGCCATTCAGCCCCACTGGTTTGGCTGCTAATAGCTAATCGACATGGAGGATCTTGTCCGATGGTTTCTTATAAGTCCGGGTATCAGCATTGACCATATGGCTAAGTAGCTTGTTCCATAGTCTCACAATTGTGTGTAAAACTGTGTCCTGATCTCAGGTCTACACGTTTGTCCCCATGGTTTCCACTTGTGTTCTCTGGTTTGTGCTTCGCTGTTGATTCTGAAAACTCAAATCAGGTCAGTTCTCTCATATTCTTTTCAAAGACTAAAAAGATTCTAAAAGACTAAAAAGATCAGAGTAGGTAATTTCTTTAAGCTCTGGAATGTACCTAGTCATTATTTGAACCGATTTCAAGGTAGCAATACCTTTTTTACTGTGTTGAACAAAACTACACATGGTATTTAAAATGAAGCCTTACTCGTACTTTGTATAATTTGGAGTATCTCCTCATCTCCTCATTATTGTATCTGTTCAAGATTAAACAGGTTCACTTTGTTAAATCTGTTTGTGTATGTCATGCCTGTAGTACCAGGAAGAAACCTGCTCACTCTTCTTGGTCCTAAATCCAAGCAGAGATCTCCTTTCAGCAATGTCCTGTTCTGTTATTTGGTCTGTTACCATGGTTATTTTGTACCCTGGGTGCACCACTAGATACAACTCTTCCTAAATGAATCAGAAATACAGCATGTGTCTGTCAGTGCAGAGAGAGAAAAGGCTCTCCTCTTCCCACCTCATTCCCTTGGACCCCAGTTCACTTCACTGCTGGTGAAGAACTATACCCTTTCAGTACTATATTCAGACATTAACAACAGCAAATGGAGAAGTACTTCCTTGTTGTACAACTCTTAACATGTTTTGTAGGAACTAGTGTATAAAAGCTTAATACTGGATACACTGTGTGCTGAAACAGTTTAGAAATGGGATAAGCCAAATGTTATTCTTTGGGAAAAGTTCAGGAGACTTGTACATGTTGTTGGGGCATTAACTATCAGAGTGATTGCAAAGCAAGCACTGTTCAGATTTGCACGGCAAAGGTCTCCCTCTAGCAAAGAGGTCGTTTGCTTTTAGGGATTTTCCCACAGATAGACATGTGCAATTTGCATGGCTGTCCCATTCACATCATGAATATTTAAATGCCCTGGACCGGCCTTTTAATTCTTTTAATTGCTTTGTAGTAATCAACACCATTGGCACATTATGCTAATGCTGTGTAAAACCTCCTGGAGGCTGGGAGCTGGTGCTACAATGGCAAAGGCCTCAGAGAGCCTGCTATCTGGAGCGTGATACCTTCTTTAAACAGACCTACTGGACTGTCACTGACACGTGAGCAAACAGCAAAGGATGACTGATCCGTGTTATTTTTACTTCTGTGTGCAGTACATCCTCAGGTCCCAGAGGTAGCCAATTTTTGTACTGTATGCCAGTTGGTCTGTGATGCAGAAGAGATCAGTGTACCCCAGCTTTCTGGGGATGGAGATCCATGTTTGTGCTATAGGCATTTCCCCCTCTGTGTGGCAGCTGATGTGGGGGATTGCGACACAACTGGAGGATTGTGGGAAAGCCCTATTTCACTTCCCAAAAAGTTCTTTATGATTCACCAGGCTAAAAGTAGTGCAAATCACTGTGATGACATTGTTAAGGCATTCAGGCTTCAAGAGAAGGACAGATTGGTCTTGTCCAATACATTTAGAGGAAAACGAACATGTGTTCTTAACTGTGATTAAAGTGGTCTAAATTTGCCTGCCATATCCCTTTTAACTTGAGCATCACTAGGCTGATTGGAATTCTTTCATAAAAGAAATAACAACATGTAAGAATTAACTCTGTCACATTTGAAATAAAAGGGGCTGCGAGCTGCGGTCAGTGTGTTTCTGGTCCATAGCTCAATTAAAGGGGTTTTGATTAGCAAAATCCACTAGCAAAATTTGCTTATTCCTGGTAAGGGTCACAGCTACCTGGAGTCTATCCCTAATGCACAGGGGGCAAAGAAGAACTTCATCCTGGATGGACCCCACTTTGTGTCTTATGGGAGATATGTCTTGTACACACAAGGTCACTTTAATGACAATTAACCTAACCTGCATGGGTTTGAAAGGTGGGATGAGTTTGGAGCCCTCAGAGTAAAACCAAATATTGGGTGAGCATGCACACTTTATTTACTTTTCACAGAAGAAGCCCAGTCTAGAATCCAACCCAGCACTCAAGAGCTGTGAGGCAGCAGTGCTTGTATTCCATTCAAAGATGTTTAACATCATGTGTCGATATTTATGGATAATTACAGTAAAGTGCTGTACTAGTATGCAAAGCAAACTGTATTTAACTTAATAATTGAACTAATTAAGTACTCTACATATTTACAGTCTCAACAAAACTGATTTAAAAAAAAAGATTTGCCTGACAATAGGTACATTATAGTTGGCACATAAGAAAAGAGGATCGTAATTTGTTACTCTGAATATCAATTTCAGCAGTGAGTTATTATTATCCTGGAGGATTAGTTTTAAGGGAAATCATGGACATTAATAAAATGTGCTTCCCCATAAGAGGAGCTATTATAATAAACAATTCAATTATACTGAATTAGGACACTATGGATAATTTTTGTGCTAAATACCTTCTGACATTCTAAATAGAAGCAAATCTGAAATATGTCAAACAAACTTTTTCCTATATGCTGTATGGAGCAGATTAAAATCCTGTTTCTTGTTTGGCAGGAATCAATGAAGCAGTCTCTGTTACTGTACCCTTCTCTACCTTATACATGAGGAGCCCATCCATAATGTCAGCCTCAGATGAGAGTCCATGAGAGTCATGGACACTAGATCTGTGCTTTTGTTTAGGAGATGGGCTTTTCATAGCAAATCTACCACTCCACTCCCGTCAAGAGCAGTGTGGCAATGTCTGATGGCTTAAATATGGATGTTTTTTTCAATCCTCAAAATAATGTACTACATACACCTACTGTAAGTCTCTCTGCTGCTATTATTTTAAACTGCTTTGTACAAAGAGCACAGGGGCGAAAGAGGCATTAGCCATATCCTACCTTTTAATACCCTACCTTCCTGAGTGGCAACTCAAGGACAGGAGTTGAAGCCCATTTCCACCCCCCCCTTTGAATCCTGCAGCACAGCAGGGACTGAAAGGCTGATTATACCTCACGGCTTAGTTAACGTGTTGTGCGCTCTAATGTGTGAGAAGAGGGGACGGGCCGGCTGCAGCATCTCTCTGCTAAAAGCCAACGAGAGGAGACAAGGCAGTGGCTCGGCCCCGGCTGATGGACGGTGCTGACTAATGGAATGTGACCTGAACAGTGTGGCGTGCTGTTAAGAATAACTTTTTCTCCCGTGGTCGAGAGGCACGGCGTTCTGGGCAAGGTGCTCTGCCACCGCGTCAGTCCTGGTTACCCACACCGCAGGGCTGAGGTCCCTCCGCGCGGCGCGGGGGCCGCAGGCCGCTGCCAGACCTCCTGGGGCCCTTCACAGGAAATCCTGAGGGAGGCTGGCAACACCGTGTGTCAGGGAGCCCCGAGCCTCTGACTCAACATCTGGGTCACATTGCCACCTCCTGCTATGCTAATATACCTGATCATTTCCACTTAACTAATGCGGAAGGATAGTGCCAGGGGTGAGCGAGGGATGGAGAGGACATTTGACTTGCGGTTTTTGTTCGTGACTCTCAGCAGTTCAGTTCTTTTTCACATAAACGTCTTTTAATGTGAGCCAGCCAAGAGTGGCTGTACTTCTAGTTTCCGCCGATTATTTAATGGCCTTCTACCCATCCATCAGTTTTCTAAACCACTTTATCCAGTATAAATCGGAGCCTCGCCCGGCGAGTACCGGGTGCAAGGCAGGATATAACCTGGAAGGGAGGTCTTCCATCACAAGGCAGACGCACAGACACAGACACGCTTGTGCTCCCATCAGAGCCAGTTCTTACACAAGCCAGTTCACCTACCAACGTGTCTTTGGACTGTGAGAGAACCCATGTGAACACAGGGAGAACACACAAACTCCACACCAGGTCTGGAACTGAACCCTGAGCCCCAGTGCTGCCAGGCTAGAATGCTAACTACTGCACCACCATGCTGCCACTAAATTGACATAGAATTTCAAATTTACTGGAAATTGCAATATGCACACTGAGGCCAAATTTTGAATCACATTTTCCAGACAATTCCCGATTTATGCTAAATCAATATTGTGTTATGTTCATGGCAAGGCATGATCATAACACAAAGGATGACTAGAAGAGGCTAAAACAGATTGTTCTGAACTCATCGACTTTGGTATTAGGGGATATTTTAAAAGAAAGACATTAAAACCACATGAAAAACTGGATTCAGCCAGGTTTGCCTGTAGTAAGTTGGAGTGGCAGTATGCATTCTTTTAGTGTGATTGTATAAAAACTTATAGTGCTTCTGTAGGTACACTCATAAGAGAATTTAAAACAAAATTCAAAGGGGCATTCAGTTTTTCTTTCAGTTGTGGGTATAACATGTTTTCAAGCTTAGTTCTTTAAGATTTCCAAACAAGTTTGAGAATCTAAAGATGGACTTTAAATAGATTTAATATAAAAACAGCTTTTAAACAACCCCCACCCACCCTCTCTTAGAACCCAGTCTGCTGGCTTTCTGAAACCACTATGTAATGATATAATGGAAAAGGCTTATAAATATTGAAATATTGTGAAAGTTTCAAAAGCAAGGTTTCATTCCTGAGTGCCAAGGTCAGCACAGTGCACAGAGAAACACATAAACAACCATTTATAATGCAGAAAACACACTCAACACATCTTGATTCATTCTGAAAAAGACGCGCGCTGTATCAGCCAGTTCTAAACACTCATTGAATTTATATTTATTAGTTTTAATTGATTGAGTGACTCATACTGGGCTCATGAGAAAACATTCCTGAAACTTTAATTATATTGTAATCACACAATTTTAAATACATTTCTTTTTCATTATGCAAAATTAACTTTACATAATTTGAAAGCAGTTAAAAGAAATCTAATGAAAGAAAGTGTATTTTATTTATGTCTGTTTTATTTTTTTAAATACAGCTTTTGTATCATTAAATTATCTTCATTATGTTGTCTCTACAACAGTTTTCAGTTGACTTTTCAAATTAAAGTGACAATTTTAAAAGCCTGTTTTTAAACTTTCAAGGTACAGCATCTTGAAGTGTGATAAAGAAATACTGTAGACCAGGAATCTCCTACCTGGATTTGGAGAGCTCCAATCAACCAGGTATTGAAGATCACCATTAAGTCACCAACTTCTAAATATCTGGATCAATTCCATTGTGGTAAATTAAACAGGTACGTTTATTGATCATTTTGGAACGAAAATCTACACTTCCACACACTTCACTTAATTGAACAGATTACTTGCAGCTTACAGGTGTAAAGTCTTTAAAAACAAGTAACCTATAAGACTAACTGGACTGAGGCTCTCTGGGACTAGAGCCATCTAGTGCACCTCACATTTTATTATTGGTGTGTTCAAACATTCATCTGCACAGGTTTTAAGTATACTAGTGCTCTTTATATAATAAGGGATCGAAACAATTGATGCTGGAAATGTAAAGCACACTTCAGCAGAAGGTAACTGTCAGCTGTGTGCTTTTACCTTGAGCACTCTGGCTACAAGCTTATTTCATATCACTTTAAACTACTACGTTTGTCCCCTCACAACACAAATATACACATTTGTATAGGATTATGCAAACAAGCAGGGAAATGATGTTAAACAATTATTTTATAAAACTGGCCACTTGACCTTTAAGGTGTTGAACACAACTTCCTCCTTACTGCCAACACAGCATGTCTGAGTGTTTGTTCAGACCAGAGGAGGAGGTGCAGTTGTGGGAACGGTGGGGAAGAGTGTGACATTTGGCCACCCTCCCTCCATGCAGGAGAAAGGCCCTGGGGGCAGAATTAGAGTGGGAAGAGAGCCGCTCAACTTCCTGTCACTGCCGATAATGAAGACAAGGCCCACACCATCCTGCTTCATCGCAGGCGCTGTCTGTCCTCCCGTCTTCATGCTAAACTGGACGCACTAGCCACACACCTGCAGAGCACCAGGCGCTCTGAATGTTTAACACCTACACACTGACCCACCGGGAACACTTAAGAAATTTCAGGAGTTCTGTCAGGATCCTACAAGGTGCAAGGGTGCTTGCCAGTACAATCTTTCCAGTGCTTTCTTGCAACCTTTTTCTCCGGCTTTAGCCTTATCATTTTAATTATTTAGGAGGACAGCCCTTCATAGGGGCTTTTTTAACATCAGTCCCCCAAATATTTTTTTCCTGCTGTCAAGAATTTGTGAGGCAACAACCTAACAATACCTTCACTGTGTTTTGTCATACCAGGGAAGAGTTCTGGTCTTTCTCTGGCTTGGAGCCACACCACTCCAGAGCCATGTCTGGTCACATGTTAGAAACTCAGCTGGACTGGCCTGGTCATAACGGGGACAGGAAATCAGGGGCTGCAGGATTGCAGGAAGCAGTGTCTTTGAACCAGTAAGTGGAATTCCTCCCCATGGACTAAACTTCACTTCAGTGCCCTGGCAGAAAGAAACAGGCTACTGTTCTCCAGAGAGTGCTATCAAAGTGCAGACGATCAGGGTCAGTGGCTGAGTGATCACACTTCAGATACCAAAATCCCTGCTGAGGACAGAAATACATGGAGAAGTGCAGCATCGCTGATCGTTAAGCTGTTTCCAGAAGGTTTTTATTTTTTGCAGAATTTACCTTCTGTTCCCTAGAGTTCTCCATGTCCAGGATAGAATGTACAGTATGAGGAATAGAGAGCAATACAGTTTAAAATGCAGCTGATGAAATATGTTTTGGAATGGGAACTGTGCAAAGACACAAACATTTCTGAAATGTAGAGAGTGGTTTGCAGTACTTAAGATACATGTATGCAGCCAAAACAGAAACATGCTGCAGTGCTGCAAGTGGGTAACAATGCTGTTCATTTGTACATTCACCTTGATCATCAGGCACGTACAATAGCAATAAAATGATCTCAATAATCTGTTATCAAGAAAATACCCTTTTGCAAGCCATGTATTAATTCTAATAACTGACCAGACTTTTAAAGAAAGAACCATCTATAATAAGCAATGATTTTACATTTAAGTGATGTTATTCAGATTGAACTGAGGGCATGTGGAGCGGTGGTTCTGCGCCTGTGGCTGGAAAGTTGCCGGTTCAAATCCTGCAGCTGGCAGAGGAATCCTACTCTGTTCGGCCCCTGAGCAAAGCCCTTAACCCCAACTGCTCCAGGGGCACTGTACAATAGCTGATCCTGGGCTCTGACCCCAGGCTTCTCTTCCTGTCTATGTGTCTCATGGAGAGCAAGTTGGGGTATGCGAAAAGACGAATTCCTAATGCAAGAAATTGTATAGGGCTAATAAAGGTCGTTTCGGGTGTCTTCTCAGTCTTGAAGTTCTAACTAGTCCAGAAGGATTGATACAAGCAAAGGGAGGAGAATGGGGCCCAATCACCCTCAGTAACACAACAGCACTTAAGAGTACAGACCTGTACTTACCCCAGTCCACCATGGCTGATGCCTGCCAGTTCAAACAGAAATCAGAAAGGGCACACACTTGTGTTTCCAGGCCCACAGTCTGGGGGGTTGATGGAGAAAGTGTTGCATTGAAATAGAAGGCCTGATCATACAGGCCACAGGGGTAACAAATTGAGTGGCCATTACAGTTAAATAAAACAGCACATGCAGGACTACGTAGAGGTTGAACGTGAAAAGATGATTTTTTCCTGGAAGAGGCAGGAACTCTCAATGAATGGAATAAATTATCCTGCTAGTCACTGCTTCACTGTAAGTGAGTACAGCCTGATTAGGTAAAGTGGTCTGAATTAAGATGTCACAACTTGTGAAAAGGAGAGATGAGGTCTGAACTTGAACTTTGCCATGGGAACACAATAGTTTTGTCTGAACAATTTTCCAAATCATTTTTTTTCTTTTACTTTTTAAAAACTGCAGACATATTTGCTTTAGGACAGCCTCGATTTGTGATTTGTAGTCTATATATGCAGCACAGGAAATTTTGAACCTCCAGTCTTTGACAGCCACTTCTTTATCTTGTCTCACTTCACTTTCTGTGAAATTTCTAAAATATTAGGTTTTAATATATAATATTTGTATTGTAACTACACATATGAGTAGCAAGAACGTCAACAGGAATAAAAAGTATCTTTTTATTTTTACTACTCATCAGTAGGAATCATCTTTAAACACTTCATCTGTACCGTTTCAGTCAAATAAAATACACTGCATTTGAAACAAATATTTACAGTACAATGAATCCCATGCTGTCAGGGTGACTTCATAGCTACAAAAAAATACAGATATAAGATATAAGAATCAGTGGTCATGGAAGCAGATGTAATATTCAGGTGATTATACTGATGAGGCGGCTTTCAAATAATGGCCATCTATCTCACTTGAAGCCTGGGAAAAGTCAATTTTCCTTTTGGCCGCCAGTGAACTTTATAATCCAGCCAGTGAAACAGAGTCTGAAAAAATCATCTAAACTGTACATCCTTTGCCTAAAAACAAGTTCACTATCCTGCATGATCTAATTACTACAGTGCAGAAGCACCTAGATACACAGATGTGTGTATTATATATAGAAATATTTCTTTTCCTCTGCATCCATGCTTTATCAGTCAAATGAACAGGCTCTCTCACCCTGGAGCCAGACACAGGCTTGGAAACACCTAATCCTGCCGCGAATTTTGGGGAATAACGTTTGTTATTTTGGGTAAATAAAGGCATAAAATATGCCCCATTAAATGAACATTCTTTAAACCCAAAATGCTTCACATATAGTACTGAACCAAAGAGAGAAGCTCTGCACCCAACTGGGTGACAAGTGGCAGCCATTGTGTGTCAGCAGCTCCAGTGTGCAGCAGATCAGATAGAGAAGAGAGAAACTGTTCACCAACTGTGTTTTAGGGAATTGTGCAGTCCCTAAGTAGAATTAGCCAGGACAAGGACAACAGGATTAACATTCCAATGATGCCATGAGTTCTTTAATGACCAAGTAGTCTTGGTCATTAAAGTTTGGGTTAATGCCTCTTTCTCCTTTAATCAGACTACTGATATCCACATGCTTTGCACAACAAGTTAAAGTAAATACCTAAGTGGAACTGTAAAGCGAAATTTAAGATGTTCAGATAATAACCACAAATTCATAGAATTAAGATGATAGAAATCTTTCTTTTAGTGTACTTCCTATTCACGTTTCTTTCTGGTTCTGTAGTTATTGATAGTCTGAAATTGGTATAAATTTAACTACAAGCATAAAGCTGCAGAGTTTTAATTCAGACCTGAGGTGAACCTAACATACAGTAGATCTATGATGCCGTTTAATATTGAACTGTGAGCAGCATGATTCAAGCAATATGCTCCTTTCCTATTAAATTATCATTTATCTTCACATACATAGCACTTTAGCTAATAGAGGTCTTCTGAAATACATACCGTACATTACATAAAGAGGTGTTGTAATGATACTTTGTGATGCAGACAGCCACTACTGACCCTTTGGGAAACACTTTATCACTCTACTACAGCCTTCACACATTGCTGTCTGGGGATGAAAAGGGTGAAGACAAGCTGTCCTGCTGTTGGCAGTGTCACACTCATGGCTGATGTCTGCTCACTTGCTGGCGCAGAAGGGTGCAGAGATGACCCACCACGAAGCCCAAAAAGCATGCTTTGCAGAAAAAGGTGCAAAGAAGCTGGGACTCCTGGAAGCTGGAGACGGCATTTAACAAAAATATGCATTGTTAAGGTAGATGAAGACACTGGTAAGTGAGACTCTGCACAGAGGTGTACAGTATCACAATAACTGCTTTCCTTCGATTATGCTGGTGTTAATAGTTAAATCAATAATGAAGGATCAATTTTACTGCTTGGCGTGTGAGGGTAGCATACTTCATCCTACCCATTTAATAGCCTTTGATTGTCAGAAGAATTATTGTTCCAATTATACTTTTCATTCCAATTGGTAGTTCACATTACTGCCAGCTTCCATAATCTCTACTGTGCATACAAGTACACAAACCTTTATAACTGTAATGAGCTATTTGAGTTATTAATGTAACCAATTAATGTAGTCCTTGTATAGGTAGGTAGTTAAACTTTGTATATACTTCTGTTTGCTACGAATAGCCATGAACAGTTAGAAAATGTGTTCTTCTAGAAAAAAATCTTTCCAAAGCCTTTATACACTCACACAATGCAAAATGTGTATAATTGTCATTTAGGAAAAAAAGTGTAGTGTAGGGGAGTGAAAATATTAAATAATAGATAACGGAAATGAATAATAAATAAGAAACAAAATGCATTCATAAAGTAAAATAGAAAAACGTAACAGGCTTTTCTGAGTTCATTCACCAAAAAACGTAAAGTGTTCTCTCAGCTGCATACCATACACTTTCACTTTAAGTATTTAATATTTAATAACCTCCAGATCATTTTTACTGCATTTTTCTTTTAGCTCACATGGCTTTGTAAAAAAAAAAATAAGGCACCTTACCAAGACTTGCCCGCTTTCGTTCACAGAAACATCCCAGGGTATCACTCCTGTGTGCGGTCGGTCGGTGGGGAAGGTGAGCCTCCAGGGGCAGGACTCAATTAATTCCATAGCGCGAGGCCAAAACACTGGCAAATATAGAAGAGAGACAGAGCAAGGAAATGCAGAAGGGAAAAAAGGGATCCGCATAAGGGCTTACAAGGATTCACATACTGTAGCATGTCACTCAAAATAACTCCTAATGCTTTCTCAAAGCTGGAATTTTACATGAATTACAAAAGGTGTAATCATGATTTAGGACATGTTTGGTATTTGAGGAATCGCTGAAATGTTTTAAGGTGCATAGTTTAGGAATGAAAGACTGCATCCATCCATCCATTTTCTACCTGCTTCCTCCACTACAGGGTAACAGGGGAGCCAGAGTCTTTCACAGACATCTTCTTCTTCTTCGTCCTCTTCTTCTTTTTCACAGCCTCAGTCCCAGACTGTCCTGGGGTCAGCTGCTTTGGTTGCTCTTCTCCACTTGTCTCTGTCGAGCACATCTTCCTCACTCACTTCACATACCTCCATATCTTTTCTCACACAATCTTTCACAGACATCTCTGACGTCAAAATGGTATATTATTTTAATCTTTGCAGTAGCTCTTTTCTATCTACGAAGCCAATTTGAATTCTGTAAAAGGAATAAAGACTAAAATGGGAATTCATAAAACAGAGGATTTGTTTGATTATCCAAGTGGTGAATAATTTTATCTTTTATGATGGTGTCTGTACACTGCTCTGATCTTACACACTGTAAATCGCTTCACTGTTCTAGGGAGAATACATTCTGTATGTAGAACGTAACAAAAAGATTTGAGAGGCTGTCGGGAAGAAACTGGTCAAATTAAAAATAAAATGGGAAACACCAGAACTGGAGTGAAGAACATACAGGATTTTTCATTTTTCTTGTTGTTTCACAACCATTCAATGCTCTTTCAAAAGGCAATACTAATATACAAAGTCAATAACTCAGAGGAGTCTCACAGATACACAGAGGGCGTTATTTTAAGTCACAAACTTGTGATTAAAGCAACTTGTTCTTCATGACCTACAGTGTATTGCACTCGGGTTTCAGCCATAATCAGGCCCTATTCGTCTCCAGCGCAGTTTGATAACGGCAGTTGGCAGCTCCCTGCCAGAGAGGTGGCAATGTTTGTGCCGCCTGTTGCCCCCCCCCACCCCTCCCCCATCCGCCCAGGATGCCTCTCCTCCCCTAGCGCCCTCTGTGGGGTGGCCCACTGCCAGGCGATGTCCTGGGCCAGATGTGCTTGGCAGTTCAGTGTCGCCCATCAGGTGGGTTCTACGCCCGGGGCCATGCAGGAGCACAGGGTGAGTGTGTGAGGAGGTGGGCGTTCCTCTCCCGAGAGAACAGGAGCAGCATGGTGTGCATCGTGTGCTGCAGGCCACCCCACGCTAGGCACTGTGGGTACCACTCAGCTCCACTGCTCCACAGGACTTAGGCTGGCAGCCCCCTCCATGCCTAACCTTTCCCTCAATCTTATCTCACTGTGGGAACCAAGCTGTTGTTCTCGACTACTTGCTGGAGAGAACAGGGCATCTTTTCACGGTCTCCATGATAAAATTGAACTCCACCCCACAGAGTCAGAAGCCAGGGGAAAAATACTTTCATCCCCTGTTAAGTATGCTGGAATTTTCCCTTCTTCTGAGGGCAACATTGTTTTCTTTTTCTTTTTCTTTTTAAAAAAGATACCCAGAAACATTAACAAATAAACAAAGCTTACATATTGAAAACCAGGTTCAAGTAGGTAACTGTGTCAGCATGCGTAGGCTGCAAAGAAACAAGCAAAGGTTTTTTTCATGCTGAAAAGAGAAGAAAAAAAACCAACGTTTTAACAGTGAAGCCTTCTTCAGGTGTTGTTTTGAGTGCATTTCTTTTAAGAAAGTAGTACAGCAGGATTTAGACATGTTCCAGTGTCCTCAAAGGAGTTGGCATGACATTTCAGTTTTAAAAAAACATTTTAACAAGTAAAAACTGAATTACATTTCATTAACATTTTTAAAATATATAATCATGAAAGAGATGATCAGTATGAATTCAGCGATATATATTTTAATACCATTTTATTCAGGCTTGACTAGTTTCCTCCACGCAGGAGCAACATTTAGATTTCTAAAAAATAAATCGACATGCAGAACATCACTGCTCCATGGTCTGCAATGATGCACAGCGACTTCTCTAGAGATCACCCTTTGAGAGCCCTCGGTTCTCTGGATCCACAGCGCCACCCTCCGGCTACATGTGGAAGAACTCCGCGAGTTAAAAAGCACTACTATGCCGATTGTTTTTTCTATTGAATATCTTCCTAGTTATATAAGTTCAGAATTTCTTCTAATTTCCTGTAGTTTTCTTCCATTTTAAAAATATCTGCAAGTATGGATATTTATTCATGTTATCAACACCATGAAGGATCCACACTTTGAAAAGGCAGCATTCAGCTTTTGGTTGGACGACCAAAGCGTCCCACGAGTTTCAATGATTATTTACTGGATGCATTTATCTGAGTCGGCCTGCATTTAAGACACATTTAGAAATTCTATAAAGATGCAGAACAGTGTTAACGTTACAAGAATACAAACACATCTGTAACAACATCATTATAATACAACAAAATATTAGTAAGATAAGTTATACAATTCTTAATGTCTCTGTTAACTTTGTTTATACGTTGGTTACCCGTATTTATTATCGTTAAATATTCAATATTTCTAACAGCACAAACGTTTAAAGCTTAAATAACTGAAATTTATATCATTCACCTGAGCGGCAAATGCTGGAAACTCCGGGATAGGAAACGGGATTTTATTAAAGTGATTTTATGTGAGGACATTTTGATTGCTACACTTTACAGGGGGGTAAACAAATACCGAAAACAAAAAAATAAATATTTTTTGTCCAATAGCAAGAATAGTAACGTAATATTCTTAAACTATACGAAGATAAAATATTACGCTGAAACACTCAAGTGTTTCTGTTAATTATGAATTTTCATGATGACTGATATTTAGTCCCCCCCAGTTGGTATGCAGTGTGCTCTTCCGTGCTCTGTGACCTGGTCACATGGTGTGGATGCCCTTCTCTCTACACTGAACAGGTTAAACATGGCAGCGCTCTTGAGGACGGCTCGGCTACTCAAGTATTCAACTACTTCTCTGTTGCAGATTTCCGGATCAGCAAGAAATGGAACAGCATTCAGGCGACTCTACAGCGGGACTGCCATTTGCAGCCGAACTGGTGTATGTGCAACCCGAGTGGCCATTGCAAGCGGCATGAATAGGTACAGTGTCTCGCCGGCGTGTTGTTGAAACCACGCTGGATTGCGCAGGCAGCTGGATTTGTGGACCCGGATAGCTATTTCACCTCGCTAGCGCATGGACTGTCCCGTTTATAGTAATCGGTTTTGTTTTCACATTATATAGGTTATTCGTTTTTGAATAGTGTTTTCGCAGTTTTACTGTGGGGTGGGAGAAACCAGAGATTGCATAAGGGGCAGTTCAAGGTTGTGCATCCTGACTGAATGTCAAGAAGGGAATTAAATTGTGAGGATTTCTTAAATATAAAAGGTGGTATGTGGCGCAAATGGGTGAGCTAAAATGAAGATGAGGCTTTCGGTAGGAGCAAGTATACGATGATATTCTGTGAAAACAGGGAAGTATTGTTAATAGTATAAAATATAAATGATAGTCTTTGTTAAAAGTATTGTTTGCTGTCTGTAAATTGTAAACCATGCAGAGGGTTGTGGGAATCCGGGGTCATGGAAGGCCGGAGCTGGAGAGAGAGGGTTTAGCATGCTGCCTGTGATGTAGGTGAAAGCACTGCAGATCATAATTAATATTTACTTGTGAACTCTTACCAAGATGGCTCCTGGTTTGTTTTTCATCTTACTGTCTAATAAGTAGTAATTGTTCAATCAGCAAAAAAGGAACCCCCAGCTCCCTCTTCACCACCACTACCAACTGTGACCCCAGCAAAACTTCTGTTAAATAAAGGACTTGAGCAACTACAGAAAGCCCTAGATGCTGTACTGTCCTCGCCACTGCTTGCTTACTCTGACTGACCAGTCACACCATGCTAAAGTCCCACGCTCTTGGTGTTTCTATTCCTCAAGTACAGTGTCAGCCCCTTGCTGCCTGTTAAATATCAGCTGTGTTACAGGACTGAGGGGCAGTCTAGATAATGATTAACTATGTGAAAGACATGTAGAAGAGCTGGTGACATAATTCAAGCTTAGCTAAGTAAATAAAGTTTACTTTGTCCAATGTAAGGAATGGCATTCAGCAGCTCAGCATCACTCATTCGTGATCAGTGTTGTGAGAAGGCTCCCTCTACAACAGTCGACAGATACTTTATCGTGCAATACTCTGGAAATTGGTTTCTCCCATAAAAGTACAAAACACCCAAGCAAAACATATAAGTCATATAAAATCACATGAAGTACATGAAATCACAACAACAGTATGTAATAAATAAATGGATAAGTAAATAGGCAGTGGGGGGACTACATTCACATCCTGCTTGTAAATGTTTTTATTTGAATCTGGTCCCCTGTACTCTCTGATGGGAGTAATATGAACTGGTAATGAAGAGGGTGGATCAGCTGTGATGGTCCTTGCCATTCAGTTTACTCTATTATGCTGTAAATCGCTGAGCTGGGGCTGTAGTTTCCCAATTATTTCATATTCAGTGCTCTCAACAAAGCTTTTATATGCCATCTCTAGGATTTTTTTTTTTTACTAAGATTAAAGTTCTTTAGTCTTTGAATTAAGAACAGCCTGTGATTTACTTTCATTAAAATGTCGTCTATCTTCTCAGTGTAGCCCAGGTGCTGGTCAGCATGTCTTCCTACATAGTTAAGACTCTGCACGCCCTCTACAGACTGACCATTGAGTACTATTGGCTCCACTCATGTCTCCCCCCCCCCCCCCCCACTAGGTCCATGTTGCGGGTGGGTGCTGTGCGACCGGTTTCCATGGCGTCGGAGCAGCTGGGCGTGTCTCGGGAGGAGCCCAGCTCTGCGGTACGCTCTCGCCAGGCCCAGCAGTTTGACTGGGCACTCAACAAGCTGGACAGCTCCGTGCGCAGGACCGGGCGCATCACCAAGACCCTGCTGCTCAAGATCTTCCACGACATCTGCCGGATAGGTATGCCAAGATGGCGTGGCCCTGCCTCGGCTGAAATGGTTTACCCAGTTAACTGATGAACTATGGATTAGTGGGAAAACAAGGACTTTAGTCTTCTCTGGTCTTTGCTCCTATATTATGACATGGATCCAAAAAAACAGTCGCGTCCCTAAAGTGCGTGTTCTTGCTCACAGTTTTTTGTGCAGTGCAGAGTAAACGACTGGAATAATCACTTGACTGTGTCATGCACTTTTACCTCCATAGTCCTTTTGCTTATAGGTGTGAAGGCCAGCTGTGATGGTGAGGCTGGTAACTGTGGGAGTGTGTTTCTCTGCAGGATACCCCAGTGGGAACCAGGCCCTGCTCCTCCTGCGCAGCTGTGGCTCCCTCCTGCCGGAGATGCAGCTGTCTGAGCGCACAGAGCTGGTGCACCGCATCTGGGAAAAGCTTCAGGAGCTGGGTATGGGTCTGGGCAGTATCGATGGGCTGTACTGAAACGCAGGCTCCGGGCCGTCGAGGGGCACAAGGAATGAGTGAATCGATTTAGACTGAGCAGGAGCTAGAACATCTTAGTGGTTCATGTATTTGATTTTTGTGGATTTCAGCATATTTTTTAAAATTTCCTACAAAACCAAGCCCAAGATAGGCTGAAGTAAAAAAAAACAAACATTATTGGTGTCTGATGGTCTATTCGTCTATTTCAAGTATGTTTCTTCGTGGAAAGTAGACCCACTATTCTTGTCTATTTGTATTGAATTTAAGTCATTAGAAAAAAAGCTCCATCATTTGTCTTCCATAAAGTTAAGATGCTAGCAAAATAAGGGGGGGTTTCTATGTAAAGTTGGCTGAGGTGTGTCTGCTCTTGGACTGTTTAGGTGCAGTGTATGATGCCAGTCACTACAATGCCCTGCTCAAGGTCTACTTGCAGAACGAGTTCAAGTTCTCCCCCACAGAGTTCCTCACCAAAATGGAGGCAGCAAAGGTGCAGCCCAACAGAGTAAGTGCAGCACAGTAACGTGGTCATTACCAGTTACTTTGTATTTTCTACCTATCCTATAGACCTTATTCAAAATTGAGTTCAGTGTTGAACCAGAGGCGGTAACTGAATAGAAAGATTTCAGTGTCTTATACCATAGCTGGTTCTTGTTTTGTCTGTAGAAAATCTATGAATCTATAATAAATGAGGTATTCCAAACTGAAATGTCAACACGCCAGTAAACGGATGTTGACTATAGCAATCCTCAGAGGAAACTGGTAAATATTGCCATGTTTTGATAACTTCATGCCATTAAACTTGACATGGTAGTTTTGTGCTGAGCCCAGTTACTAGCATGGGTATAATCAGAAGTGGACTCCATTCAGGGCAACACTGAGCTTTTTTAACATGAAGGAAAACCAGCTTCTTTCACTGTTTTGTTTTATATCCGCATATGGCAACTGCACAAGAAAGTAATTTAGCTTCCTCTTAAGCATCTAGCATCGCAACTTTCTAGGTGAGTGACACCTGGAGAAATTGCAGTGGAAATGCAGTTTCTCCTCAGCACGACCAGCTCAGTTCCTGCACAGTAATACCTAGATGTGGCTTGCGCAATCATGGTGGATCACTAGAGTCACTGTCACTCCGCTAGCTAATGAAAGCCCGACGTGCCCAAGCCCATCCCTGTCTTTGTCAGCTGGTGGCATAACTGAGTCTCAAAGCAGTGAACTCTGTCGTGTGAGCAGGTGCTTGTACATGCAGAGCCACATCATACACATTTTAATTGTTTAAGGCCCTTTTCCTTCTGATTCTTCTCAGAAGTAGAGCCCATTGAGCACAGAAAGGGTGAGACATCTCCATGTGTGTCACTATTCTTCTATTTTGACATCAGTGGATTTGATCAAATAATTGTCTTGTTTTTGTCATCCACGAGGCCTGGTGGGTTCAGAAAGAGATGTATTTTTGGTGTCATTTCCATTCCTTTTTCTCTCTTCATTAGGTGACGTACCAAAGACTAATTTCAGCCTACTGCCAAGAGGGGGACATTGAAGGTGCGAGGTACGCAGATCTGAGATTAGTGAAAAAGTCATGTTTTAGGATTGGTGTACTGTGCAGTGTTGAGTGAGCAGGTGTGCCTTTTTCGTTGCAGTAAGATCCTGGGTTTCATGAAGAGCAAGGACCTGCCAATTACAGAGGCTGTCTTCAACTCCCTTGTAACAGGCCACGCCCGGGCGGGGTGAGTCCAGTTGTGTGTGTGGTAGGGAGGCTTTCTGTAGAGACTACCTGCTGGCCAGCATAGAGGAGCTGTTGGAGTGAACACAGTGGGTGCTGCTAAGTTTGCAGTGATCAAAATATTTTAAAATGTATTTGTGGAAGTGACGCGGACCTAGGAGGAGGATGTTATTAAATATTTTATTGTTGGCTGACACCGCTGTGGTGGCTTGCTCTGCTTCTCCACAGGGACATGGAAAGTGCGGAGAATATCTTGTCAGTGATGAGGGACGCAGGGATCGAGCCCGGCCCCGACACCTACCTGGCTTTGCTCAACGCATACGCAGAGAAGGGCGACATGGACAAGATCAAGCAGGTATGGAAGAGTGAAGGGCATCTTTCTCCCTCTTTGTGTGGAACCCATGTCTGTTTTGTTTGTTTGACCCTAATTTTCACACCTGAGAATTTTGTTTAGGGTTTAAGACTTGTTTCAGTGGTCAATATAGTGATTGTATCATATCACCTTTAAAATAAAACAGAGAAGATGCTTAAACATCTTGTCTCTGATGTTTAAGATGCTCTTACAGCTGCACTATCAAGAACACTTCCTTATATTTTATTTTGTACCTGGGATACGATCTGACTGTATTGACCGGGGAGATTTGAGAAATGCTTTCTAAGTTGAATGACCATGCTTTTATTACTTTATGACACGCTTTTATTGTGTGTCTTCACAAAAGTTGATGGTGGATAGACTTCGCTTTTGCGTTCCTGTGTAGTCCCGACGGGGCACCTGCAGTGTTGTTGCTCTGGTTTGGGGTGTAGCATGGAGAAGCCACGCTGAAGCGTTTGGTATTGACGGGAGGTATTTTGTGTCCTTGCTTCCCTCAGACCTTGGAAGTTGTGGATAAGAATGATGCCAGCCTGATGGACAGGGAGCTCATGCAGATCATCTTCAGCCTGACCAAGGCTGGACATTCCCAGTATGTGCTAGACATTGTGGAACGTATGAGACACGACCGGGGATACGTGCCTGGTAGGTCTGGCTGGCTAGAGCTTTTGCTTGACCTCTGGATAGTACAGAGATATGCCATCTGTTAGTGACTCCCATGAGTTTTGACTGGCTATCCCCAATTGTGGATTACTTTTTCAGTCATAGTTTTAGATTTGTGTGGAACATGATTTACAGGTAAGTGCAAGTTTCTGAAATACCTAAACCGTAAAACTGTAAAACAGTCTCTGACTAGTGATTTACTGTCAATACACGCTGACTGCTACATTCTGTTTCTTGGATATTAACTATTGCTGTAAAATTCAGAACAAGAATTCTGTGCTATCCTGACATACATTCTAATCACTTTCAATACGAAAACTTCCATATATGTTATAAAACGTTTTCATTATTGCTTAAGACATTTTTATAAATTACAACTGAATGTGTTCTTGCTGAATTAGTACTGTTTCAGCTAACTGCCTGACAGGTTTATGACATACAGTAGCTCAGACCCTCTAACTGGTCTCCTTAGTACATTAAGTAATAAAATGCTGTCTGTGCAGAATTATCACATTACCTAAAGCCTTTAAAAAATATGACAAACTTGCAGGAACAGAAGTGCAAACACATCATGAGATGTAAAGCCAGTGCACGTTTAAAATTGATAACAGAGGACCAGATAAACTTCATTCTCCTAGACGAAAAAAACATTTAAGTTAAAAAAACTCAAAAAGGTGGAAAAAGCCAGTGTATTGAAACTGAGGATCGCAATTGGAGAGATTTGAAGAAATTGCTGTCAGGTTTATCCTGTACTATATCAGCTTTTCTAAATATAACACGTGAACTTTACATGTTTGTAGGTCTATAGACCCGGGGATCTTAGTCCTTGTCCTTGGCACCCACATTCCTGCTTTCTAATTGCAGCTGAGTTCATTTTTAAATAAAACTTCAAATGAATCAACAGGTTGCTTGTTTGGAACCTTTACATACTTCTTCTGCTTAGAGGTTGGTAGATCTTAAAACTGTCTTCTGCTCTAACACCTCTCTCCCTCTGGATCTCTGTGACTCTAGATGCCATGAACCTGTGCCTGAGTCTTGTCACTCAGGACCTGGAGGACACAGCCTTTACCGTACTGAAGAGCTTTCCTACACTACAGGCTGAGAACCAGAATGGCGATTCTGACCTGGGGAACTTCTTCCTTCGCCACTGCGTTAACCTGGACAAGGTGGGGCCTACAGGGAGACTAAACATCTTGTTCCTGATATAGAACGTGTTCTACCCTTTCTTCCCAGAATTCAAGCAATTTTAAGGCAATAAAATAATTTAGTTTTTCTTTCACAAAAAAAGAGCAGACAGCTTTAAAAATTGGTTTTCAGTAGATTAGAACACCTAAAACAATGCAAGCAGAACAATAGGAACATTCTCCCCAACTCTTTTAAGCTTGAGGATCTCCACTTGGGTAGTGCTGTTCATCTTATCACAGCTGTCTCGTCTTGATGCATGTGGGGTACTGATCCTATTTTTTTAAATCTCTGTGTGACCGCTGTTGTGAAAGCATGCCACACCCCAACCATGGATTTTGTAGAAGCCATGGCGTGCCGTCGCTATGTAAGCAAACGTCTATGTGCTGTGCGAACAGGTTAATTTAAAGTGGTTACGGTTGTATGCATTGTGTTGTTTCTCTAATCTGTATATTTTTGTTTGAGATTCCTGGCCTGGTTTTAACACTCTAAATTATAATTGTTTCTTCCCTCCCAAGATAATTTAGCAGTTACCTCCACAAAATGTCATACTTGGGAAATGAAGGGAATGTTTGTGTTCCCTATATAAAGACCTCACTATGAGAGTAAATTGTTTGTTAATATAATAAAAGGCGGAATTCAAATTTATGTTCTTTAAGTCGAGTATTTTGAGACTCTTAACAGCCCATGAGTGTGAGATTTTGTCCATACTGCACCTTATTACTGCATGGTTATAGTATGTTTTTTCTCTACAGCCAGTTGAGAAATTGAGGCACTACTGTAAGGAGCTGCGGGAGTCTAATCTCCACACCTCTGCACTGCAGTTCACTCTGCACTGTGCTCTTGATGCGAAAAAGACAGGTAAGAGCCAATTTTCAGAGGGTGATAAACATTTGAACAATCCTAAAACACACCCTTTGTCCTGCCTCAACCATGTTAAGATTATCAGATGATCTCTGTTACTGTTTCACAATAACTAATAAACAAAAACATGGTTTAAAATGCTTAAATCTGCTAGATTAGACATGATTGACAAGCCCAAAATAGATAACTTAGTATTTGTTGAAAGTGTAAAATTTGGGCGGTCCATGTAGCTTGTTGTCTTTTTTTTGTACTTTTTTGGGGAAATTTGTGTGAATTTTGGATTTATGCAGTACGTTACTTCTGACCTCATGTAGTGGACACTTCAAAGTTTATCGGAGGAGGACCCGGCTTCCCACTTATAGTGTGTTTCTAAAGATACAGATAAGGAATCAGGTGGATTTTCATGGAATTAAATTATTTATCCTCAGAACCTGTTTTAGGTCAAAAAGATGGCCTAAAAAGAGAAGGAACTAAGGACATATTTCTCAAAATCAGTCGGCAGGCTGGTGCAGTTCTCTAGAGCAATGCTGACCAGTCCCTGCTGTAATCTGAAGTATTGTTTCCGATGAACTTGTATTCTTGCTCTGGACAGCTTCCTCAAAGCAGGAGCACCTTTAGTGAGATGTGTCCTGTTACGATAAAGGTTGAGAAACACTGCATTCAGGTATTTAACACCACAGCCCACAGAAAGTAGCAATGTTAAAGAAAAATAAACTGTACTTTTTTTCTTCCTTTTTTAGAATGTTATCATAAACAGTTTTCTTTTGGAAAAGTCTAATGTTAGCCTGCTCAGCAGTGTAGTAGTTAGAGAGTTGCATTTCTAGCTTTGCTTTTCAAGGGTAGTGAAAATTGCTGTTTATTGAGACAACTGTTACCAACACTGTGGACAAAATATAAAAAAAACTGTCATATTTTATAAAATGGACATTACTCTGTCAAGTTCTGACCCTGCTACTTAATATAAGGAGAGGCTGGCCGGGCCAGTAGAGAAAGTGTCTTTCCTTGTGCCTTGTGTAAAGAAGCTCTTATGGTTGTTTTGACCTTCAGAGCTGGCGGTGGAGCTGATGAAGACGATGAAAGAGGAAGGCCTGCCAGTTCGGCCACATTACTTCTGGCCCCTTCTCACACAGCACCAGAAAGACAACAATGTTCAAGGTCAGTCCCAAAAAGAGCTTGTCTGAAAACAGCTGAACAACTGCGGAACCTCAACCTAGCATCTAGATGAAACAAAGAAGTTAGCAGATCATGTCCGGCTTAGAACTATGTGCTTTATTTACTTGGGTGGGATTTTTAAAGTGATTAAAAGCAGCATGCAAAAGCATTGTGACACCACAATGTTGTAATAAGCATCATGATTTGTATATAAACGTTTTGTTGGTTAGAGCATTCGTTGGCATGTGGTGTAAATGTGCACATTTGAGCTGACGCAAACTGTAGTCTCATCAGCTGGCTGACAGAGATGAGGTAGCTGAGACTGCACGGCACAGCTGAGAGTGGACGTGACCTGAAAGAGATATTGGCAGGAACTGATGAGGCAGTCAGAGGCTGGAAGTGAAAACAGTTCTGGACAAGTCTTTCATTGAGCAGGGCATTTCCTGTTTCTTGGCTTCTTCAAGGGAAGACATCCAACTGCTAGTTTGGAGAACTTGGGCTCCCTTTCCACCAACACTATCAGGAAATACAGGAAAGGGTGAACCAATACAAGTTATGGGAAATATTTGGTCCCACAAAAGCCATTGCCCGTCGTGTGGAGCGGCTTTTAGAGACTTTACACATCTGAAATATTTATGAAGTAGAACCTCTGGAGAGGCAGGGTTTCGTTCACAGGGGCACTTTGTCAAATGATGGCAATAAGAGAAAAAGCAATAGTGGGCATGAGAACAAGCAGGCCATGCTCTAAATGGGGGCCAAAAAAGGATTTCAGATGAAAAAAATAATATAAAGTAGATACGCCTGAGGTTGTAGCCATTTTATGAACATAACCTGATTTTTTGCTAGAAGTATTCATATGTTTTACTGGGTAAAAATAGCTTGTTTGTTTTTCCATCCATTTTCAGTTTTGTTTAGCCCGTGGTTGTTAACTAGATTTGGGTCAATTTGAACGAGTGGAGAGGTTTTCATTTTCCTGGCATTTTTTTTTATGTGAGGACATGGTTGTATAAGACATCCAGTTGCTTTGAGCCTCCTGGTTTGTCTGTTATTTTCTTGCTGTGATTCACTTGACTAAAGCAGCTCAGCTTGGCTGGAGTTGAAAACTGTGCTTTGAGAATATTGAAGTTTGTACAGACATTAGCTGTTGTGTATAAAGTTTCCTTTTAGTTACTCAAGTGTTATAATATACTGAGGTGTCTGACCAGTACGTATAGAACGTTGCAGCTCTATAGAACTTGTGGGTTATGAGATGTTGTTAAACATGTTGTTAAAAATGGGCAGAGATTAGACTAGGAACTAATTGATTGCAGAATTGGAAAGTGGTAATTGCAACAGCACCACTTAAAAACTTTTAAAACTGAATTGGCATCCCCATTGGTGATTAGTGTAGGAAGCAGTCTTTCTTGGTATAGGTTATGTGGTATGTTACGATTGGTTACTTTTATTTAAATTGCTAAAATACCTTTTTGTGATAGGCAGTTAACTATTAGAATGTGTGTGTAAGATCAAAATATTTTGGCCAAAAATCTTTTAACTTTCATATGGACTTTTTTTTTTTCCGTGCTGAGCCTGCTTTGGTCTTTCTGCTTGCAGTCTGTATTTCCGTCTCTCGGTTCAGCATGCCCTCCGGCTGGCCCCAGGGCGGGGGCACTGGTGTCATCTGTGTAGCAGCCAGGGGACGGTCCCCCCGAGACATGAACTCGGGCTAAACTGTGAGGCTCCCCAGGGGCCTGAGCCCTTGGGCTAAAGGCCAGAGGTCAGTGTGGCGGCAGAACATTTGTGTGGGTGTGTGATCCTGTGATCGAGCCTGCACACCCTGGAAATGTTGCTGTGGAAAAAGAAGACTGACCTGATAGAAAGATGGAGATTTAAGTTTTTAGATTTTTAACAAGACAAGTCGCTGTAGATTTTCAGGATTGGCATTTATTTAAACACTGTTTTGTGCTCATTGGGTTTGGTTCATACAATTCTGTTTGTAAGACCTTTGGTAGGCATACAATACATGTGTATAATGTGTGTATGTACCAAAATAATAAAGATGCATGATATAACTTAACATTCACTATCTGAAACATTAGGAACCTACAGCTAGTTGAATAAACTCAGTGAGAGGGACTGTGTGGTTGGTTGGAGTGATAGAGACCCTTACATCAGGTGTGCTTGCTTTGTGTGAGAAGCATTGCTTCATGTGGCCTAAAACGTTAAAACCTTTCTCACCATGTGGGGACCAGAAATGAGCACCCTTGGAAAGAAATTGTTCTGCGAGAATGTTACACAACCAATGGCACACATTCTTTTTACTGGGCATAGAGGTGCAAGCACAGCAGAATACACTTCATCTTGAAGAGATGCAGCTTCTTCCCATTCCAAGCAATGAGATGTTGGTAACCCAGCTGGCCTTTGAGAGTTTTTCTAGTTCTTACCCAGCTGCTAAATCGAAGTCTGCAGCAGAAAGAAGAGTTAACTCGGGCTGTGTGGATTGCCCTTAACATCCATTTGCTTCTCCTGCTTCTTACTCACCGCTTAACAGAAGCAAAAACTTTTACTCTTACCATTTTTTTTCCCTTCCGCCGTTCTAACATCTCATGAAAAATGGACACACTTTACTGTCGGTGCGTTTGGGCTTGTGGGGTGGGGGTGGGGGTGGAATGGCGTTTCAGGCCAAGCCGTGTAGGTGGTGTGACTGATGAGGAGTGACTTGATTTCATGTAAATGCGATCGCTCAAAGGGAATTCACTTTAGATTACTCGCACCGTTGTGCACTGCATAAAATATTGAGGGCTGTGCCATTTATCTACAGGTGGCACTCCAGGGCAAAGATGAGGTTTTAAGGAAACTTTGCATTTTGATGAGGCGTGGATACAGGAGACAAGTTGAGAAAGCATATGCTGTTTTGTTTCAGCAGCCTGGAGCGTTGTGACATGTCATCTTCGAGCAGTGCAGTCTCCTTATTGCTTCTGACATGGTACAAGCATTGTTAGCAGTGCCTCCCCTTGCTGTGAAGAGGCTTTTATGTTTGGCGCAAAAGGATTAAACTGAGTCTCCCACCAGGCAGGAAAGAAAGCCCAATTGCCAAATCGATGTCATCTCCGAGCCTAATGCAGAGCTCTGAATCCGAACACCCCAGTCGTCAAAAACAATTAAATAAATAATACAGCACCGGTCCGCTGTGATTTTCATTTTAAATTGCAGCAACCTGTGTTCAGGGAAGAAAGTATTTAATGGGGAATAACTTGAAGGGCATTTTTCACTTGGCATAACTCGACTCGTGAGATTTTATAAAGCATTTTTCCTTTTTCTCCCCCCGAACTCGCTGGAAAGCCTTGGGGTGTCTGTGCTTCATTAACCGGCGAGGTAAAAAAAAATTGAGAAGGTCATGGCTTCTGTCAGAATGCAGACTAAATGATCTTAATGGTGTTGGTCTGTAGTCATTTAAGTTGAGCAGTGAAACTTAACATTGGATTTCAGCTTCACTTAGTCTCCTCTGTGGTTGACCAAGCTGTGTTTAAGGATCTGGGTCCTTTTTTTAATCCATTTGGCATCCTTTGATTGAATCTGTTAACACACCTCCATCGTTTGAAAAAGTGTCCGTGTCTGTTCATGGTAGCTACAGTATGTTGTGAATTGAGGAGACAAAAGCTATATAAAGCCTGTCTTTTCTTTTTAGAAAAATAGTGTGCCCGATGTGTTTCACCTGTTTAATATGTTTCATTGTGTTGTACCTCTGATAGCCTGATCAGTCTGAGCAAAGGCTTTTATGTGCAAATACTTGTTTTGACAAAGTATGAAAGCAAGCTAATCATTTAACTGAACACAAGCATTGAGGAGTGGGTTTTCATTCTGGGTGAGAGAGGAGAGAGGGATTGAGGATCAGGAGGGCTAGTAAATTCCACTAAGGAACAGAGACACTGACCTTTGAACCTTTGGAGTAAACTGGCATGAAGCCTGTGATGCAAGACATAATGTGTGGCTTTCTATAAGGTGCAATTGCTGGTTTCCTTAAAAGCAGCCTTGCCATCATGCTCAGAGGGGTGCTTAATCCTGTCAGTGACTGTATCACTCTAAGACATGGGTAGCAGTTTGACATTGACCGTGCTTTGCATCTAAGATACAACTTTTTTTTTGTCCTTTGTCATTTGTCCCTTAACATTAAATAGCTAAACCTGCTTCAAAAGAGCAGGACAATTTCCCTTTATTCTGAAAGATGCTTTATGGCTCAGAAGAAAATTTCAAATAAAAAAAGGATAATCCCATTGTGTTATATGTGAAGCAGTGTGGTTTGCACTCTTCAGTATGCTTAGAAATGTAACAGTCTGTGCGGTGTTAGTTAAGTCAGATTCCTTTGTGCAGTAATGTACAAAGCGAAACTTACGAGTTGGGTATAGTTCTTGAGTTCTAAGCTCCCTCACAGCTAAGTGAGGTAAGAAGGTGTGTGTCTTATAGCTGGAGGGCAATGTATCATTTAAATGTCTTCTGGGACAGGCAGTCATGTGCTGTGTCTCAGCATTTGCTCCTTAGCTGCCCAAATGGGACACGTTTGTCTCTGGGCATTGTGGGCTGAAAGCCATGGCTGATCCGACATCTTAGCCTTAAGAGATTCGTCCTCATGTCAAGTAGAGTGTCACTTGGATTGTTTCTTCTGGCACTGTGATTGTTCTCTCACTGTGACCTGGTGCCATGTCTCGTGTCAGCCCAGGAAGGACTGGGACACTTGCTGTCCCACTGTGACACTGATCTGGAGACCGTGCTGTCAGGTCGCAAGTCTCCTTGCTGAGGGGCTGTGGCTGTAAAGTAGTAATGCAGTAGTAAAGTAGTGGAAGAAAAAAGAGCATGGGTTGGAGTTGACCTTCTAGACAAGTGTTGAAAGCGTTTTATTTTTCTGGGGAAAAGGTTTGGTGAATTACTTCGTAAAGATGCCTCAATGAAAGAAAGAAAAAAAGTATGCTCAGCCCTGTGCCGTGCAAAATAGATTTAGCTTTTTTTAACATATTTTTATTCGAGTTTATTATTGGTTTCTTGTTCACCTTAAAAAAAAAAAAAAGTTCAACATAAAACTAATGCCTCCATGTTTTGTGATCCCCTCCCCTTGTACCAGGGACCCTGGAGGTATTGAAGGCTATGCAGCAGCTGGACGTGGAGCCCGATGTGGAAACCTACTCCAGCTTCATCCTTCCCAGCTTCTCCAGCCTGGAGGATGCTCGTGCCATGATCAAGGTTCCACTGCCTCTCTTCTGTGGATGTTTTGTAAAGTAACAGTTGTCTACCGGTGCTGCACCAGGCTCCAGTTCCAGGCTGGTGTGTCTAAGTGAGGCCTGTCCTGTGATTGCAGGAGGTGGGCTGCCCTGTTGACACAGAGGGATTTGCTGCATCGGAGCTGAGGGCTGAGGCAAGCAGTGGGAAGCTCTCTGATGTGCTCGCTTTGTGTGAGTAGAAGTGTTGTTTCAGGCGAATTCAGAATTCAGAAATTCTGCCCATTTCTTACCATGCGGGGAATAAACAAAGGGCACCTGTAAGGAAATCGCTCTGTGAGACTATGTGTTACACAACTAATAGCAAACACTCTTGACTGTGCATAGAGGCGCAAGCACAGCAGAAGGCACTTCATCTTGAAGAGATGTGGTAGATTGTCAAGTTCCCATCTCAGGTAATCTTGCAGTGGCATGTGGATAACCCAGCTCACCTCTGAGAGGAACAGCTGTTTTAATTTCTTCTTTGGTTCTTCATTGTCTGCATTTATTATTGCAGTAAAAGATGCTGTATGATCATCAACTTTTATGACAAACACACTGATCTTTAAATATGTAAATATAAGCTGTGAAATCCCTATACCAGTTACCTTAATGCTTTGTTGGCTCTCTTTATACGCTCCCCCCAAGTTGCTGTAGCAGGCTCTTCTACAAGAAAATTAACTCTGCAGTCTGCCAGCTTTTTCACTGGAGAGCGACAGCAGTCTTTCTACCAGGTTGTTCTTCCAGAATTATTTCCTGCTTCACGTTGTCAGTGAGGAACCAGCCAAGGGCTGGGAGGGAAATTGATGCTCCCACTAACATGAGAGCACAGTGTCAGGTCCGGTCAGCTGTGTTTCCAACAGGCAGGTAGGGCTCAGCCTGCCACAGAGTGTCTGCATCAGCTCTCGCCCTCGAGTACAGTGAAATGGGCTTCTGCAAGCCCTGGGAGGGAGAGCAGAGCCATTAACCCACGAAATGCAAAGTCGCAAAGTAGCCCAAGTTAGGTGCCCTCCCACATTTGAACATCATTATTGAACGTGCTGTCGTGAAAGTTCTTAATGTGCCTAACGCTTAATTCCAAACATACTTGATGTTTGTTTCACCTAATAAACTGTCTGATGCAGGTCAGATCTGGGTCCTGCCTTTCCTTGCACACAGGCCCATGTTGTCACGTAGAACGGTCTTGAAGAAAGGACTCACTCTTGCAGTCATGGACAGAATCACCCCCAAAAATCCTCCCCCTCAGCTGGGCTGATCTCAGCGCACAGGCACATTCAGCATCGACATACGGCTAATGGTTTGCCCGTGGGCTAATTGCCGGTGTTGAGACACTCGCACAATGAGAAGCAAAGCTGCTAGAGGAGACATTTTAAGTGGTGAACAAATCTAAATATCTAACGAAAGAACGCTTTGCATCGTTCAGAGGCGATTTGCTAAAGGAGGCTATGGGACAGCATTTATAAATAATGAATTTTTTCCCTCTTTGCATATTTGCCCTTCATCTGTTTAAAATGTGAGGAGATTTTCCAAGGATCAGAAGTTATTAATCTTTTATGTTCAGTGAGCAGTGCAAGATGATGTTGCGATTCTACAAGTAGGTCTTAATTTTATAAACCCTCTACTTTTAAAATAAGGCATGTTAGTAACTTAGGGTTCTTGCAGCATGACTCTACTATTTCATGTTCCAACGATTGTCCATCCTTGTGTGTTTTTGAGTTGCAAGCACAGTGTCTCACATATAGGTGATGGGGGTTTAAGGGTGCTAAAGGCCATGTTGTATTTTGTATCCCGGTCAAACGCACTAAGTAATCTCTTTAAATACCAGGATTAGAGGTTTACGCTCAAACTTCTCTCTCTCTCAATATATCTTGCAGTGTCCTCTCCCTCCTTCCCAGCTGTGGATCTGATTGCCTTCCGCGGAAGCCTCGTCCTGGGTTTCCGAAGGTGAGCGTGCACTTCTATTAGCAGGTGGCAGCCTGCAGCACACCGCGCACCTCCAAGTGCGTGTGAAACGGGAGCACTGAGGTTGTCCACGTACAGAGATACTGTGATGTTCTGCCAGTGCTTGCGATACAATTACAGGCGCCACTGCAGAATGAGTTAGGTTATTTCGAAGGACTTTGCTACCTGGTGGTAACCTTGGGGATGACTGGAGTCGGTGTGGACAGAGAGAAGTATCCACGGTTCAAGTTCAGCTTGTTTGTGTTCCATCTTTAGCTCCTTTGGACAATCACTTTCAATCTCAGGCCTGGAATACCACTGCATCTGCTGCTTTCTGCTCCAGGTGTCTTTTGATTCACAGGCTAGCGCATTTCAGTTTTCTGTTTGGTCCCTCTTTTTAATACCATTTTCAGCCCTCAATATGCTGGATGGGATTTGTTATTGATACAAACCCTGCAAGATCAGCGAGTTTCAATGTTGAGATTTGTGTCAACAACCATTTGACAAGGTGTGTGCGCCTTCAGCTTTTTCAGTCTTGCACCAATGGTGCATTCTCTGCAAGCGCCACTGCAACTCCAGCGGTACGGTGCTGTGGGGAGGGGGAGGGCGGGTGGGGTGAATCCCTGGGTCACCGAATGAAATGTGACAGTAGATGAGGAAGGAGCAGTTTGAGATTTGAGGATGCTGTGCTCCACGTTTCTCCCTCGTGTGGGCAAAGGTGTGTTAGTGCTCCTGTGGGAGACTGGAGTCTGCAGCAGCCAAGGGGCACCTCCTAGCACCATCACCGTGGTGCCAGTCTGGAGTCATGATGGAGCCGGGACACTGCACACCACCCTCAGCTCAGTGTCTGCCTGTTAGTGGTACTAGTCTCCTTCCGTTTTGTTCATTTATGCCGGCATTATACAAAGTGGTCCTGTCTTTTGGTAAACCTCCCACTAAATGTACCCAAATCATTGATATCAGATACCAGATATCTTGGCTGCACTGAAGATAGCATGAAGTTAGGGGACCATTGAATCATTTTATTAATTATTTTAGGAAATATCAAAAGGGCCCAAATATTTTTAATCTGTGGGCTGCCTTCAGATTTAACAATGTATTGGAGTCCATGAGATCCCTGTGAGTCTGAGGAGTGTGAGCACTACTGCCAGGAACCCTGTTACAAACCCACCTCCCAGTGGTGCTGGCTGCTCTGTGTGCCTGTGCCTCAGGATGCCTGATTGCTCGAAGGCTGGCCTTTGGAGAATAAGGAGCAAAAATGCAAATACACCTCACTTAAAACTTTGCCTCTGGATGTTGATGTGAATATGCAGATTCTTTTCCTCAATGTAGATACCCAGGGAGACTGTCAGTGTTTTTAATTTTTTTAGTTTTTCATTTTCACCCCGCGGCCTTAATGAAACCATGAGAAAACTTACCGCACAATATTTTCTTAGCGTGTGATTTTTACTGAGTTTGTTTGGTGTGGGTTTGCCTGTAGAAGAAGATGTTCCATTCATTTTATCCTATAAAACAAAAATTCCACACAATACTGGTGATATTGTGATACTGTGTGTTGAAATGGAGCTTTCTGTAATTATGATACCAGACGTCTTTCATTGGCAGCACAGTGGTGTGGCAGTTAGCACAGCTGACTCTCGGCTTTAGAGTTCTGCGTTGTGGTCCAACTTTGGGTTCTTCTCCCCTTGGAGCTTGAACGTTCTCCGAGTTCTCTTGGGGTTTTTGCCAGATTCTATGGTTTCATTCCTAAGACAACGCTAAGTTTGTCTGGCTACTCTAATTCTCCAGGGGTTTAGGGTTTGTTCCTGATGTGACCAGAGAGTTTCCGTTCCCAATATGACCAGTTCAGGATACGTGACTGGAATAGAGATAAAAGAGTGTGACAGGCTGCGTGGCCTTCTCTCATTTGCAGCCTTTTCTGACAACTTTATATGTGAGCTAAAAACAGTACATTATATAGATGATATCACACATTTAGGCAGTTTTTGTGTTGTGGATACTGTATATGTAGTTGAAAGGGTTTCTTCTTCCTCCTGAGGAGTAGGAGGAAGTTGATGATGTCTGTAAGTGCAGATTTTAAATTAAGGTCTGGATAGGTTTAAGTATCACTTAAAAATATCCTGGGAAAGGTGCTCCCTGTTCAAATGGCTTGCTGTTTGCTTTAAATATGAGCAGAGAGCTTTTAGAGCTGGCTGCGGCTGTCAGGGGCTGTAATTGCATGTCAGTCTGTGGTTGTCAGAGCCCTGTCACTTCACATAGTGACCTGGACGTGTCAACAGCAAGGTCAAGAGGAGGGGAAGGTTAATTTAATAATTAAATGTCCAATTTTTTCGCCTCTTAAACAAGCTGATGGGGGGGGGGGGAACAAATATAAGTAACGTAATACATATGGCTGTCATTCACTTGACCATTTAAACCAGTGGCTCTCTGCATAGTGATTTGTTGAAGAGACCTCGCCTCTCAATGACATAATCTCTAGTGTCATGGTCATCCAGATTGATGCCTTCTATGAGCCTCATTTGTTTATTGCTTACGAAGTTCAAGAGTAACTGTCTTAGATGTCATCATGCAGCATGCATTCATTTTACAGCATTACTACAAACATCAATTAAAACAATGTCTTGTCAGTGTTATGAGTATTTTAGTGATTTTCAAAGTTTAACAATTTTAAACATTATCAATTCATCATAAATAAGTCAATCCATCACAAAGCTGTTCTAGGCATTTAGTCTCATGTGCAAACAGCTGTTTTTAACTTTATCACGTTCTTAACATTTTTACAAAGCAGGGTGTTTTCAGGTAAGTGGATAAATAATCAGAAAGAAATCTGACAAGATTGCCCGTCATGTTTAATCTGTTACACAATGGGGACCTGGATTGTTGCGATCTATAGGATTCTCTTCCTCTTTCCATGAAATTGTTTTGCTGATTTCTTATTCTTTGCTGCCCCCTGCAGGTGTAATGATGTGGAAACCATGGCTAAGGTAAGACTTGAGCTGCTAATAGCAAACCGTCCCTGCTCACAACACAGTTGTTTTTACAACAGCAGGTGTTTACTGGCCTGTACAGTGGACTAACACAGTGACATCTCGATTGCAGGGTTCAAACAGGATTAAAGCTCTGGTCAGTTAACAGTGTTTATATGCATAGTTGGATTTTTATTTTTCAGTATTTTGATCTATGACTTAACAGTGACAATATGCAAGTTTTTTTTGATACAGCAGTTCAAGAGCTTTATTCTTGTCATATCTGCACAGGGGCCAACAAAATTAATATTGAATCCAATAGAGTAAAGATGCATGAAAAGGTATTGAGTTGGGGATTAGTAAATGGTGTGAATTGGAATGCAGAATATACATTTATTATCTAACTTAGATGCTTTGATGGATCATAGAACTATATTTGCCTTTAAAAGACAAGAAAAAGAACCATGTCTCATCTGTTGAAATGTAGGCACCTCTTTAGGTTAGCCTCCAACTTTAACTTTGAGAGAACCAAAACTGATCTCATAAATAAGAAATAAGATCTCTATATAAATAAGAAAATGGAAGACTAATTTGTATCCTGTTACAAAAACGTTGCTTCGGTAAAATGAAAAAACCAACATTGTTAACTGGAGCTGCCAGGGTTTTACATGGCAGCGGCACCAGAGCTCACTTACGCAGAAGCGGAGGGAGTTGGGAGCTGTGGATGCAGAGGGATTTGCAGAGACTTGGCGAACAGGCCTGGCGGCCGGCTGACTGGAGCAGTTCTGACAGGCAGAGCAGCAGGTCGATGGCACGGAGAGCAAAGTCCGAGCCTCTTCCTGGGAAATGAGCTTGGCAGCACTTAGCTGTGATTTTCCGGTGCACAAACTGCCCGGAACAACACGGGTCTCCCTCCTGCCACTGCCTGTTCATTGCACAGCGTCTCTTGGGATGGCTGCTCTTTGCACGCTAGAGCCAGGTACACTGAGGGGGCGTTTGATGTATTCAATTGTACGTCCAGGGTCATACATTACTGCTTCTTCAGTATCCGGAGGAAGAACAATTGCAAACGCTCAGAGACGAGAATGATAGCAACCGTTATTAAGAGGTTTCTACAGCAAGGCAACAATGCAGCTATGAAGCAGTGTGGTGATGGATTAGAAATAACCTTCTCTTTACAAAGCACTTTGTCTAGCTCACCACCGTTGTGTGAATTTCTTGGTAAACGCTAAAACATTTGCAAAAGAAAATCTTGGAGTTTTTTGGCAGTTTAACAAATATAGCAACTTTCTTTGAATCATACATGTTAATTCATATTCTTGTTTTTTTTTCTGTGGGTTAAAATCTCTGGTGATTTGATTTTTTTTGTAAGCTTTTCACTTTTCTTCGGTTGTTAATACTGAAAAGATAGCTTTAGAATTTGAAATAAAGATCAAGCCAGTTACAGTGCTAATATCCCATGCACATATTCAGCAGTGTACAAATGTGGTGAGGCTGTAGGGGTGACTGCAGGCAGGTCCTCGCTCCCCTGATGTGCAAGCGCTTGGCTTTCAGTTGCATGGCAGGCTATCGTTTGCACTGTACTGAACTCTGTGAACCGCGAGGCACTGGCCACCATCAATCTCCATACGCCGCAGGGCGAACAGCCTTGATTTTAAACTCATTCACTGCATATTGCAACACTTTCCTTCTTATGCACTTGTACATGTTTCATCCTTTGTCAAAGCAGGGGCTCTGTTGTGGCCGTGGGAAAGATTAATACAGTGTACATGCTGTATTTTTTATTTTGTATCTGGAACATATATTCAGAAACTGACTGGAAATAAAAGTTGCCCAAAACCATTTTCCTGGAAGAAGTGCCTTGTCCCCAAGCTGAGAAACCACAGTCGGATTGGATGAATATATGATAATGATGCAGCACTTGTCTGTGACATCGTTCAGCTTAATTCACTTTTTACTGTCATGTTCTCGTACTGCACAAAATGTACATATAGGAGTCTGTTATTGTGATTTATTCTCTGCCATTGTCACAGTACACTAGATGGTGAAACTCAGGGGGGCATGGGGTGAGAAATTACTATTTTGGGGAAGAACCATAGCTGTAATGTTACATTTCAGCAACGTACAGAGGTGTTTCCTTTGTGCAAGCATATCTGTGCATGCGGTACAGGGGCAACCATATGGAAAAGTGGTGCAGCAGTCTATTGTGAGGAAAAACAGCTATTTTAATTATTGCGTTTTCTTAAATTAAGTTAAGCAGAATGTGTTTCTCAGCATTTCTCTTACAAGTCCTGTATCCACAGCACTAGCTGGGCCTTTTATTCCCTTCTCCTCTTGCTACATCAAATGCCGTAATGTTCTGCTGATTAGCGACTGGGTTGGAAAGGAGGTTATTATTTTGCAAATTCAATTGTAGACAGTGTTTGTCTCTGCGTTGAGCATGTGATTATTCTGTCGTTCCAGATAACAGAGCTGCTGTACAGAGACGGACGCTACTGCCAGGCGCCTGCAGGACCCACTGGTAGCGTTTCAATTTCTCTGATTGTAACCCATCCACAAATCCAGCCTTCTGCGTAATGATGGGCTTGAGGGATTACAACAGTGGACGCACTGATTGCTTTTTTTGTTGAGGCTAAAAAAACGAAAACATCGTTAAAGCAAAGGGGTGGCGTTCTGTCTAGCCGCATGTATGCAGAGGGAGGTTGATGGATGGGGGAGGGCGATACCCAGTCACCGTGGCATTTGAATCTTTGCCTGGATGGTGGTCACTCTGTGTTATTACTCAGATTATACCTGCTTTTAAAATTCGGTCGGACCCCGGTGTTTTACAACTGACTGGCGAGGAGTCTGGTGGGTGAAATAGCAGCTATTGCTTGTGGGCCGGGCAGCAGTGTTTCTCACTGTGCCGTTGATTGAGGAAACGGACATGTTGCCGAGGAGCCCCATCCAGAGGCGGGAGGTGTTTAAGAAAAGTATAGGCTGCTGAAATGAACAGAGTGAGAGCGCGCAACGTATCTTTTTGAAAGTTACACATTTCATTTAGTGCCGTCCATCCTGCTGTCCAGAGTAGACCTGCAGTGTCTGGGTGGCTGTATTGATTGTAAAGTGTGGTCTGAGAAGGCGGAAGGGAAGTGATCACCAAGACAAGACGCACTCTGGTGGTGATGCTAAAGTGAAAGAGAGAGTTTTTTTTCCTGAACAATACAGGAAAAATACTGAGGGATACTCAGTACTGAAATAGGTTGCTATGACTTAACCTATAGATTTTCTGATGAGGAATATTTCAGTGCAGAATAATAGAGGTATAAATGGTATGTTGAGCTCTCTTGCAACTTTTTTTTTGTTGAACTAGGGACATATAGACTTAAAGCACCTTTTTAAAAATGTTTTGCTGTTAATACAGTTAAGCCTGGAGTAGCATGGAGACTCCAGGCCTTTGTGTGGCCTACATAAAGGGGAAACCTATTACTTTCATGTCTGGGTTTGTGAAGCTATCATTGCTTATAAACCCACGCTGCCTGTGAAGATGAACCCCCGCAATCACAATGTCTCCTTTCCCACATGATCCCTCGTGCCACCCCCTCTTTGTCATTTGCTCGACACCTTGCTGCAGCTCCCGTCGTCTTTAGATAAATCAGTCCTGATCACCTTTCGCAAGAGGTTGCGTTCAGCTCCTGCCTGATTGCACGCGTTTTCTTTTCTGTGCGCTTGTGTCCTGAAAATTGTTCTCTCTCCTCTCCCTGCAGAAGCCATTTCCTATTTTCTGTACAAGCTAATCGAAAGCATGAAGGACTCGGAGGTACAGGCCAGGGAGGAGATTCTGCGGCAATACTTCACCCAGCTCAAGAACATGGTATTGTCTCATTTAACCTGAGCACTAGACATCCTTGCTCAGCACTGTCTCACGTTTGTACTGCTGCTGAACACTAACAACACCATGAGATTACAGCGTATTCTGAGGAATTGTCTTGTGCTGCCACAACTGTTGTGTCTAGCTTTAGTAATATACCAAGCACTGCAGTTCTTAAAAACAAAAAGCTTCTTAGCGTTTAGAAATGGCAAAATTTCAGCACGGAACACATATGTACGAATTTGGGGATGAAGAGCCCATGTAAAGTAATTTAAATTATCGACCTTTGGGCAAAATGCGACTTTCCTTACTTCAGACAATCCAGTATCACAAGAACAGTGGAAAAAATACATTTTGGTTTTATTAGCTTGCAGCTGAAAACATTTACATTAATCCAGCAATGACACTGCATGTGTGTTTTTGTAAAGATGCTGCAAAATTGGTTTGCTTCGTTTCTCTGACATTTGTGTGATTTCAATGTTTAATAACGAGTAAGGTAAGAAAGTCTTGATTTTGTCCATTTTATAGAACATCACAATCCCAGCCAGCATCTACAGAGGAATTCGCAACCTGCTTGATTCCTGCCATGTGCCTGAACTCATTAAGGTAAAAGATGGAGGAGGGGGAAGCTCACGTTGAGTTTTTGGAAGCCTGTGCAAATAGAACTGGTTAACTCTTTGAATAAGTCCAAAATGGACAATTGCATTATGGCTGCTTCATAAAACCACACCTGGCTCGCACCATTCTCTCAGAGAAGCCTGCTGCAAATAGAGTGGTTAGCTTCAATTGTTTTTAAGTTAATTGGCCCGGTTCAATTTTCATGTTTTCTGAGGAAATCTAAAAGTATAGTTTACAAATTTTGATTGTGTTCACAGTATCAGTGCGATCACAGATTGCTATATAGTGACCAGTGAGTTGTTAGATCTAGTTCACATTATTGCTTTCAGGCCGGTAGTAATAAATGTTACACCAATTGATAAAGCAGCTTAGTTCCTGTTGTGCCTTTCAAAGAAGTCAAATTTGCTCCTTATCTGTTTTTAGGATGTTCTGGTTCTAGTTGATGAAAAGGACATTACCACCAATAACATCCCCAAGGTGAGAATTTTTCAGTTCTCTGAGATTTCTGTGTCCTGCCCTGGGTGCAGCTGACAGGAATGAAGATAATTACTGTTTCTCCTAAAACTTGAAATAGCGCTGTTCTTTTCTACTGCTGCTGATTAGCCTCGTGGGTGGTAGATTTATCACTGTGTAATTGATTAATAAAGTACCTAGATAATTTATCACGAAAGATATATAAATGTTTCACATTTTAAAATCCCTGCTGAAAACAGTTGGGTTATTAAAGGGAATTAGCTACTTTCAAAATGTCTTTTATTCTGCATCTGTGTATTGCTCATGGTGTAGAGGAAATAGTGTTTTTTTAAAAGAAGTAAAGATAAGTACACAGAATTCTTGCCCAGTAAAGAGTGCTCTGAGAAGATTACAAGAGGTCCATATTGTGTGTATGAAGGTATAAAAGGGTTTTGGAAACTTTGGGATCTTTTGTGGTGTTTTGGTCCTTATTACAACATTTCAGCTGTAGAGTGCAGACAGGGTACTGACCTGACAGCTGCTTTTGCGTTTGCTGTTGATTTTTCCAGGGGATGGAAGTCAGGGTGTCTGCTCTGGAGACAAAGCTGAATGAACTGAAGGCTGAAAACAAGCCTGTTGGAGACATCCTCAAACAGCTCATCTTGGCTCTCTGTGCTGAGGAGGTAACCTCACCTGCCTGTTTCTTTCGTTAATCAAGTTTTTCCAATTAGTTTCCTTCCATGCCAAACATTTTTTTAGAACTTAACTATATTATCTCAACTCCAAATTACCCTCAGATCTATAGTTTCAAAAGAAAAGTGCTCTTTGATAGTCTGCATGGTTAATAATGTCCTCAGTCATTTCAGGCCCCAGAACAAGAGTACTTTAAACATAACATAAAGCAGTGATTGCAAAATAAATAATGGAGGCTTACTGGATCACATCACATGTCACTACTTTGATGGCTAAATGTTCCTCTGAAGGGATTAAATGAAATAAAGATTTATGTCTTTTTCAGTGGGTCTCCACAGCTAGAGATGGAGCTATCTTCTTGTAAAAATTACAGAGAAATTCACTTCTAGGTCTTTAATGGTGTGGGCGAAAAGCTACCCGTCTTCATATTATCTTTTTAAAAAACAGTATGATTTTGGGCTACTGTACATAATGATGAAAGTATAATAGCAGTCCATACCTACGCTTTTCTTTTGAAGTCATTTGCATTCACTAAAGCTCTGGTGAGATATTCCCTGTCCGCCTAATGGGGCGCTTGTATTTTTTTAATGAATGCAAAGAAGTGCATTAGAGTCCCGTTGTAAAGCATTGGAAAGATGTAAGGCTGTGTGTGGAGGCTTTGTTATTAATGTTTCCCATAGTGCTTCTTGATGGGTAGTGCCTCTTGTCCCACAAGTGAAACCGTGAAAGTATCTCTTAATCTTCTGCACTTAGCGCACAGCGTGGCACTGATATGCCACCTATCTATCTCTCTTATGCAGCTCCCAACTTGATGCTAGCTCAGGAAGGCGCTATAGGCATTCAGCACTGTGTAATACTGTAGCGACGGACAATCAGAGCCAGTCTTTGCACACCAAGTGTACTTCATTAAATCTGCCACCATTTTCTGTTAGAATAAAGTAACTCTTCGCCAGATATGAGAATGTCAAAAACAGTAATATTAGTATTCTTAAAATCTTTTAAGTTACATAATGGGGGGAGAATTCCTTCTAGAAATAAATATACAGATGTGTCAAATAGTACATAGTTACCTGACAATGTTACCCTTTTATGCATCGATTATGTATTTACCTGTAGTTTATTATGCACCAAGATGTATACCTTCTGTGAATCATACCTGTGCTATTCACTTTTTTTAAAGCCTATCCTTGATTGAAAAAGTATGTCGTAGTGCGTGCCTGGTTACCTGGTGTCTATATTTAGCAGTGGAGTGGGTGTGGTTAGAGTCAGTTCTGTAAACATCAAAAGCTTCACAGGTACAGATTGTTCACCTGAAAATTTGCCATCTGGGTCCAGTGTTGTAGGTTACAGAAGTAATCCAGTATTATAGTTTGGGTCTTGACTTCGTCTGTAAATTGGTTAATATTTTGACCACACATTCGTCTTCAATTAGCATTTGCATTACATGTAAAACTCACTTTCTGACTTCATTAAGGGGCTGACAAAAATTTTGACATTGATAGGCAGTGGCTGGGTGTGTTAATACCATCTGACATGGCTGCAGTGATTTAACTCCTGATGTCCGTATGTGATGGGCTGTGTCTGTTAAAGCAGTAATGCTACTGGCTTCTGCTACTGTCAGTGTTTACGCCATGATTGTGCTAACATGGATTAATGTGGCTGGGTGAATACGAAGCATATTGGTTTAAAGGATTTTTAGCCTAATTCTTATTTTAGACACGCTTATGGCGTTTATTTAAAATGTCTGGACCCCAAATAGAGACTTGGAATTACTTGCCCACAGGTCGGCAAATAGGCCAACGTATATCATCATCCATTCAGCGTGAGCTTTGCTTGGACAAAGAAAAAAACTCAAACCCAGCCAGGGAGGAATTTTGCAACGTTGTTCTGTTTTGCTCTTGAAGGCTGGTGACAGTTGAAACACTTTCAGAAAGTAGGCTCCCCAAGTAAAGACTCCATACTGGAATTTGGTTACCTCCACTATAGAGCTTGTTTTGTGGGGCCTACTTCAGTTCCATTCGCATTAGGTAAGAAGGAAACTCCTGGAAAAGTCTATTCATACATTTTGAATAGAACGAAAGTTTTTTTTATTATTATTTTGATAGTGTTATTTTCAAGTGTACTTTTTCGTCTCAGAACCTGACCCGGGCCTTGGAGCTGCGGGCACAGCATGAAGCAGACATGGTTGTTGGCGGATATGCAGCCCTCATCAACCTGTGCTGTCGTCACGACAATGCTGAGGAGGCACTCAACCTGAAGCATGAAATGTGAGTGCGGAGCACGGTCTGTGGTCTGCCGCACACCCCCCACCAAATTAAACTGCTGGGAACATGAGCACTGTATTAATGTTTAATCTGCAAGCCAGGCAGATCAATGGAATGCATAGGAATATTAATGTAGAGATTCCTCAACCCTCTGCTTTTAGAAAGCCAGCCCAGGCTGTAAACTGACAGCTTGTTCTGTAGACCTACTGTCAAACTTGCAGTTTAATTGCATTCACCATCAGGTTGAATTTTGATCCTTTTGCTTATTCTGTTATTCTAGCAGGGGCTTCTGAAATGCCTGACATACTCGTAGAGCTCGGGTTCTCAAGTACCACTCTGTGTTTGGCTCAGTACCACCTGCATTTAAAATGGAAAACTGGACTTCAGTAGTTTTATTTTAAGGATCTAAGCATTGCCTAAATATATAGGCTGTATGTATGTAGTAGTTAATCAACACTCATCATTCTTTTACCTACCCGCATCAGTAAATTGGCTGTCCTGTAGCTAGAGATTTATTTAAAATGCATATTTCCTACAGCATTATTATAAGGATCTTCTGGGTTGCCATTGTTGATCAGAATCTCTTGTGATGTCATTTTTGCTGTTGTAGTTTTCAAGATTTCCAGATGTTTCAGGGGTGGATGGGAAGCTTAGCTATTTAAAAAGATGAAAACAATGTTTTTTTACAGAATATTTAGATACTAAAATCAGTTGTTAAAGCGGTAAAAAAAATCCTTTTATCAAAACAACCCATTCTCTTTGATCTCTGAGGAATAGTACTTGTTTTATGCTAATTTAAGTAGTTTAAAAATACTAGTTTTCGCAAAATAAAAGATTTGGATGTAAAATGTTCTTCAGTTTAAAAATTCCAGCACAGCATTGGTTTGGTTAAAAATATAGATGAGTATCTGCTTGAATTAATAAAATGCTTTGTATGTTTCAGAAATCGAAAGGACTCCTCTGTTGCCCTTGATCCCAATAAGTACATGGCACTGGTAAAGGTTCTAACTAAGCATGGGAAACTGGAGGGTGAGTTGTCTTTGCTTACTGTTTAACATGGTTCAGCAGTGTGTGTTTGCAGTATTGCTTCGCTGAGCCCAGCATCTTTCACGGGTGACAAGTATAAGCTCCATAAAATTCAGATACAGTTGATACAATATCATATGAAGAATGCTTTTTACATTTCTATTTGGATTTGCAATATTGTGCATGCCAAAATTATTTTTAAATTAAATGTTAAAGGTAGAACTGCTACATGGTTGAGTTTGGCACTTCAAATGCAATTGTCCACCTGCATTTGAGGTGCTTGTTTAGTGTGATAAAGCCTTAGATGGCAAGATTGCAGTCCACATTCAGCAAGGACATGGGTCACCTGAATGGCAATGTATTTCCTGAACTACCTGGTATTATAATTGTTATGGAAACTCATCTCTGCTTAAGCTGTCACCTGTCTTTCCTCATATTGTTTTGTGAATTCAGAGGTATTTTGATCCCATCTTGCCCACGGACATGTCTTTCTTGCTACAGTAATGATAATTCTCTTGTCCTGGAACCAAATCAAGCTTCTGCTGGTTTTGTTTCAAAATTCTGTTTAGATGAATGCTATCATATCATTCCTTTGCACTATAAGATTGAGAATTGAAGAATCTACACGTCTTGAAATGTATATTTTTATGTTATCAAAGGGTGTTCTCCTGGAGTTAAATAGCAGTTAGGAATTAAAAAAAAAAAGAATTATTATTATTTTTTAAATTGGGAAGCCTAATAATGCACACATTTGATTTTTGAAATGTTCACTGTTCAGTGCTTTAATCTGTATGTGTACAGTGACATATGCATATGGTGCTCACAAATTACAGGACTCTTGGCACTTTAACAGAATTTATAAAATCGGTCTTGATACTAATGGTATATCATGTCTCCAAAAGTGCTTGAACATTTCACATACAAATTTGCATGTGAATTCAACCAGAGATGCTTCAGCAGTCCAGCCATTAGTTTTAATGGCTTGGCAAGCTTGTCATTTACATTTGCACAGCTCAGTGCCTTTGCGTTTCCTCGGCTCGTTTTTAGGAAAGTAGCTGTTCCAAATTGAGTTTGAAGATCATGACTTGTGGCACAGATTGTGCACTGTGCCTAAGTTAATGGCTTTGTTTCATTTTTTTACAGTTTAAAAAAAACTGAAGTCAATAAACATGACCCTGGTCCAGGATAAATTTAATATATATTTTATATATAATGTTTTTGTGACATTTATTGTCTCTCTATATATGAAACTTAGCCATTTTCCATTTCATATGACTGTCAAATTTGTAGGAGGACCCAGGAGCTGCAGCTGTATCTTTGTAGATGTTATTGTATTGTTTGCATATAAATACAAATTATTTAAAACATTATATGTAAATAGGCACATTGTTTTGGTTGCATGAATTGTATTTGTGTTCATGTACTCTGGAGATGGTTTAATTTTTGTCATTTAAATGTGAATCTCGAATTCCTTAAAATAATAATCAAGTGTTAAGTGGACAGAGTGTCCTTTTTTTAGGAGAAAACTCAAAAGAGCCAAGGAGCTTTGAAGGTGTAGTCAGTGCATATTAGCATCGAGAGGCAGCTGTAAGTACTGCGAGAAACTGGAGCCTTGGGAAAAACAGTGGGCTTGGCGTACATTAGTGTTTTATGTTGTTTTTTAATCCTGAGTGGCGTTTAAACACCTCTGGAGGCCAGCGTTTAGCACTCACTGAAACGCAGCTAATTGAACACGTTCAGTAAATATGCAGGGGGACAAATTTAATTACTTGGGAGATGGTCCTTTTTAAGAGAGGGTGTCGAGCAGGCGGCTGAGTCAAGTTAGCAGAGTGTGGGGGCCGGAGCAGGGAGATGGGAGGGATGGCCCGGTGTTGCCCCTCACCTGGGCCTCCCCACAGTGCCCTGCCCTCCTCCAGCAGCTGTGACCTTCACAGCCCACGCCAGCTGACCCCGGCTCCGGCAGGCAGCAGGTAGACACAACACAGGGCCACCCAGACTGAGCTTCAGGTTATTTCATTATAGCTCAGACTCTAACTGGCTTTTGGAAGTGTGGTTATTTTCAGAAGTGCATGTGCAGGGTGCTTTTAAATCATATCTGGCCTGCTCCCACTCCAGCATCATAACTATACCATGAAGCAGTGAACTTGGGTACAAGTGTAGAATGAGAGCATGGGCTCTCTCAGAGGGCTGGATACAGGTATACTGGTGATACTCTGGCACTTGTGGTTGCCTGGTCCAAGGTGAATTGAATATATATTATTTTATATATACTGTTTTTGTGACGTTTATGTCTCTTTCTATATATATATGGAACTTAGCCATTTTCATATGTGTTTCATATGACTGTAAAAAATGATGAGAGCCCATAAGCTGTAACTATCTTTTTGTAGATGTAACACTGTGCCTCATCCTATACAACATTAATGAAGAGGCTCTGCATGGTTCATCTTACTTGTTAGGAAGTATGCATCTTAGATGGTGCTCTTGGCCAGTCCACCATGGCTTTCTGTACTGAATCCAAAAAAGGTTCTCACTCATGTCGCGGTTAGCCATGGTAATTTACTGTCAGTTCAGTTCTTATTTACTTACTGTGTGCTGTATCAATCTGCATCCATTATGTTTAGAGAATAACACTGTTAGCTATCTGCAGAGCCAAAGTAAAGTGTTGTGTAAATGTTGCACTGAATGTCAGGAGGAAAAAGGCTCTGTTATCATACTGTAAAGATTGTAAACTTCTAAAAAACACTTACTCAATCCTTGCATGAACCTTTAAATGACATCTATGATTTTAATCCCTGCTGAGCAGATACTGTTATTATTCTTCATGTATTTCCATTTGGAAACTGACCTAAAGTGTTGCACTTTAAATACCATGTACATCAAATCAATGAATACATCAGGTCCAGTGCCAACATCTAGTGCTTTTTCCACAGCTCCATTTCTTTCTAGTCTCCAAAGCAATTCATTTTTCTTTTTGACAGCTGAATCTAATATAGTATACAACTGTGCAGTAGATATTAGGACTTGACAGTAGGTTGGAGTAGATCATGTCTGATTTATTATTTTTACATTTTTTCCAGCATTTTGGGGTATTTCCGTCATTTAAAAATGCCTGTGATGTCTGTGTTATCCTAGTCTGTAGTGGAGAACATTTTTCTTGCTGAAGCTGTACTGAAGTTACTTTATGCTTTATATGATGTGCATCAAGAGTTTAGCGCCCTTGCAACAGGTGGATTTTGAGAACTTAAAGTTTTCAGTGGTTTGCTTTTGCAGAAGGCACATGTTGCACATGTTCTGTGTACATTGTATATTGACATTCCCCGTATGAGGCAGCTTCAGCTCTTTTTTTAGGGAGCCTTGTAGTAACATGTTATGTGTGCATTCTTTGCTTTCAGATTATTTGTCAAGAGTAATAAAAGTGCACAATGGTGATGATGTGAAAGAAAATTAGGATGCCTCAGTGTTTCTGGAAAATTAAAACCTGGAAACTTATAATCTAGTCCCCAGAATGTTGCATAGTCTTACAAAACACAGGCCACGCATTTCACTTCTGATACAACTTGAAATTAATTTGAGTTTTTTTGCAGGCCTATTAGAAGTTAAGAAACTGTTGTTGGCATATTTGCCGATCTGAAATGCTGAACCTTGTGACGTATTGTCTTTCTCTTTAGAATGCATTAGGTTTTCTCCTCGTATTTCCAGTCTTATTCATTGCTTCAGTATAATTGGCAGCCTTATAAATGGGATTCCAATTGAATACTTGAGCACATGCACACAGACACTGCTTAAGACCGGGGCATTTTGCGCTGGCACAGCTTTGATAATTAGTATCGACGGTGCAAACAGACCCTATCGGTATCAGACCATTAGTGTGCCTCTAAATACACTGTAAACACATCTTAATTATCTGGCCCCATGACAAACCATCTGCCAGGGGAGACAATGGCGCTATGTGGCAGATGTGAGCTCCGGATGATAAAAGCCTCCATTTAGCTGGCTCCGAATCCCAGGGCCGGCGGCCGGGGCCACCGTGGGGCACGCTGGGCATACTCTGCCTACCTATAATTTGTAGTCGCAGTTGCAAAGAAATGATAAAACCATGCTATTGTGGGGCTCGGTAATTGTAGTCTCGTTTAGAAATGCAAGTAGTAATTAACTTGAAATTGGCATTATACGGTAGAATTTGCATTCCTGCTGGGTGTAAAATGCTGTTTTAATAGCAGTTTGTTTTCCCTACATGAAATTATCTAAGGGCCTTTTATGCCTCACGTCCCCACCCCTGTCTCTTGTTCCTCTCTGTCACTTGGTCCCTCTTCCTCTGTTGCACTTGTCTTTCTCCCCTCCCTCTGCTACAAAAGACATGGTGGAGGGCGATTTCTGATTTGTGTTCAGGAAAAAAAACAACTTTAACCTTAAAATCCTCTTGCTCCTCTCGCTGCCATCGTGTTTGTTTTCTTGGGTGGGTAGGAGCCATAGGGCTTCATGTCACACTTGCTGGCCCTTTACGTGTTGCGGGGAACGGCGGATGTGCAGGAGACTGAGGCCCAGTGATAAGCCAGGCAGATTTGGTTAAGGTTAGCGACTCCCTGCGCTCTCTGCCGCAGTGTCTGGCTCAGCGAGAGGTCTGATCTTGACGTCTGTCCTTTCCCTCTCCAGAGGCCGTGGACATCCTGCGGGAGATGAAGGAGAAGGAGGTGCCTGTGCAGGATACCACCCTCAGCTCCTTCTTCCACATCCTCAACGGGGCAGCCATGCGGGGGGAGGAGGCAGCCATCAAGCGGCTGCAGGAAGCCATCTTCTCACTAGGCCTCGCCAAGCCTTCTGCCAATCTCTGCTCCCCCCTCATCACCCTGTACCTCGAGAGGTGAGCGCGTGCAACGTGGCCTTTCTGCCTGGATGTGTGTGATGGAGCAGAAGGGAGCTGGAAACTGGAGCTGGAGGCAGCTCCAGCTCGGTCCTGGGCCTTTGGGCTGGTAGAGAAAGGTGACGCAGATCTCCTGCAGAAAGGTTAAAGCCTGTGAAGGTCCCTTCAGGTCCAAGTTCTAGATCTACTCCATTTATGTAAAAACATTTGCGGCTTTACACTGCATTTAAAACACTTGTGATCCAGGGCATTTATTCTGGCAGTTTGCTTATTGGGCACAACTACTGTTGTCATTTTTCCAGGACTAATTCTGGAGAAACGAGGGCCTGTTTTAGGAAATGGTTAGGAATCTTTGCATTAGACTGTTCTGATTGTGCAATGACCATCTGCCACAGTATTGCTGTCGGTCTGGGAAGTTGATACTAAAGCACATAATGCAAAAATAATACTGAGCATCCAGTATATGTTGGATGTGAGGTAGATAGTTTTGACGGAGAGGCCCACCTGCCTTCAGACTTCTGGGACAACACCCTCTCACTGGAGCAACTTCTCTCTCTTGTAATGGCTGCAGCAGTCTTGTCCCCCCTTCCTGTCCTTTAATTACTGCTCATTATCTTTTGTTCCTGATTTAGCGATGGGTATCAATGCTCACTAAAACGCAATATGCAAATACAACAAAAACCCAGCCTCTTTAAGCTGGACCTTCACCTCCGTTCAGGTCTATTTGTGAGAACAGCTTTTAAGTAGATCATCTCATTTGCATGTTAATTATGTATTGAGCACTAATTGCTGGATTTGAAACAACACGCAATAAGTTATTAGAGAAAGGGGTTTAACTCCTGGCCTCTGACTGGCTGATCCCCTCAGTGAGTTCTGCACTAGGGAGGTGCACTTTGAGAGATGGTTGCATTTATTAATTCGCTCACTCCTTGTGGGAGCTTTACTGAGTTTTTTAACTGTTTGAAAGGCTGTATCTTTTCTTGTTTTGGTGCTCCAACAGCCAGAGTTACCCACAGTCATAATAAGTAATAATGAACTTCAGCTCCCTTGTGCATGCAAGCTGAACAGCTGCATCTGGTGACCAAAATTTCTCATCATTCTGTTAATGTTAAGTCCAATAGAAATTAGACACATTTACAATGTAATGCAGGGCCCTATGCTGCCGAAGAACTTATGTCCTTTACTTCATCAAGAACAAGTGTTATAAAACACAGCAAGACAATTTACTGTTATACATCATTAGGTACTGTTCTGCAAACTCCACACGGCAATTGAAATCAAAGTATCAAGGTAAGTTTATTTAAAGCAGCAGTGAAAAAGAAGAAAATTGCCTCAAGCTTAAGATCAACATTTTATCAACCCATAATCAACTTATTGCCAAAACTCCTTACCTTTTTAGTAAAGTGATTTACTCAGAGAGACACCAATTGCGCTTGACGATATTGGGCTCCGATTTCCTCTTTAAAGATGTTGTAGACACCTAAAACTGCCCTTTCATTAACTTTACTTTCCCTTACTTATTCATCATGCTTGGATTTTTCTGGGGACAAAGAAAATGTCACTTTGGTGATACCATCTCATCAGAATGTCATGCATAATGACTTAATGAGTACTGCTTACGAAGATTCACTGTGACAGTGAATGAGCTTTAGTGTTTTGAAATTAAGCAGCAGATCAGCTTTGACTGAAACAGTATTGGCAATTATATTCTCCAGTCTAACAAGGCAAACAAAAGAAAGTGGCAGTAACTTATTTCTTTATCGAGAACTGCATGTAAAATAAAGTTGACGCTGACACCAATCTCACTGGAGGTATCTGTCAAAAATTGCCATTGTTTGTATTTTTGTATTTTTAACATCAATGAGTAGTGTTACTTAAAACATTGAAGAAAAACTGGTTTCTGTATGAAAATGAGTATAGCTGAATGTCTTTTTAAGTGGCATTCTAATTTGAATAGACTCTCACACTACTTTGAGTTGTTAATGATGGAACGGTTTTAGTCAAGACAAAATTAGTTTGATAACAGGAGCATATCAGGCACCAAGATTTTCCAAAGGTGATGGATTTGAACATTTTTTTTTTCCTTATGTAGATTTCTAAATCCATTTTAGGATCTTTGCACGTTGGATCTGGTTTATCATTCTTTCTGTGAAAATTCATGCTGAATGTATTAAAGCTACATCAGAAATATTCAAAATATTCTAATAATTGTCAAGAAAACACAATGAAAACAATATTAAAATTGAATAATTGTATTAACAGTTCTTTTCAAAGGAACAAAATTGTACACTCGTAATAGTTTTTTTTTTATTTTGTTTTGTTCAAAAAGATACAATTATATTTAATTTATAAGAAACATGCCCTCTTCCATGTTTCCAACAGTCGCTCCTCTAGATGCATCCTGTCTGTGGAGTACGAAAATCTGGCTCCTCCAAGTGCTTCCAGTCTATAGCTTTTCTGGAGCTCTGGGTACCCCAGTGTAGCCCGTTTGGCTTTTGTACAAAATGTTCATTTTATGTGCTTGTTCTGCTTTGGTTGTTTAATGTTAAACACCCCTAAGAGTTACCAATATGTGTTCCTGATCTACATATTGGTGTAAATTACTGACAAAATTGACCAGTTTGTGATTGGAAGTTTTTTGGGCTATTGAGTGCCAGCTCTTTGAAAGGGTCTTTTGTGGGGTGGGGTAGGTTTGATTTCCTTTGACTTTGTTTCCAAGTAAAAATGAAAATGCATTATTTGAAGGCAGTGTCTATACCTAGAAACATATCGTTCATGCCTAGCTGCACAGCAATACACTACAGTAGTATTAAATAATATCCAATACATTTTATCTGTTTTTCTGTGTTCTCATATTTACCTTCTCATGTGAGTTTTTGTGTTCAGCTACTCATTACATGTGCTTCCCTGGAGCGGCGCAGAACACATACATGGAACTGTAGGAAATTGTCTTCCAAGCAGATGATCAGTTGCTAATGTCATTTTAAAACTGGTCCGATCTCATTGGAATTGGTTGATTGTACATTTATAGATGCAAGGTGTAATAGGAAATATATACGCTTTTACTTTTCTTCTAACAATTATACACTTTAACATTAGATGCAGGTTACAGAACAATGTGCAAAGGCCCTTAACCTGTTGTTGTCATTGTCCTTGTCAGCATTTTCGGCACTAAAACTGTTGAAGAGGTGTTGAACTGCCTGACTCTTTCAGTAGTTTTCATTTTAATGTCATCAGTACTGCGGTGCATAACTATTTCACCTTCCCGATGAATGCAGCACGATGATCAGATCTTTTTTTTTTTGTCAGGGATCACTGGGTTATAATTAAGCTGCTTTCACGGCTGTTTCTTTTTCAAGTATGATTGATATAATGACAGTTTCCGTATGCCTGTCCCAGGCAGCTGACACTGTTCTGCGGTCTTCAGCGTCCATTTTCTCTCTCTCTGTCAGGGGATGCAGATAAGGCTGGTAATGTAAATGTGGCATTTTCTCTTGAACAAAAGGAAACTGGGGAAATGAGCTATCTTGTCTAATCATTCAGTTTTCTTAACAGAGAATACTTGCAGCTTTTCGACTTAATTGGCTGGAAAGTACTTGACAAGTGAAGTCGGTGACGTTCGCAGACCGTGTTTGAGTAAATGTTAATGCAAGTGACAGCTAAATTGTACCTAGAGAAATTATGAAGCCTTCAACATGGTTAATTCTTGGTGGTGGTTCTTGTGGGGCGGCGGGGGGGGGTAGTTGTAATTGCAATACCAGCTTCTTGTCCGATGCTTGTGAGGGCTGATGGGAATTCTTAAGTGCAGCAGTGGGATGGGGGGTCATTGTTGAGGTGACCGAAAAACGCTTCTCCCTCTGTGGAATAAGTTTGATTTTCTTTTTCCTTCCCTGTTCAGTTGTGAACTCGGCCTTCTTTTCATTTGCTTGCTTGTTTCTCTACATAATCCCCCTCCCTTCCCACATCCCTAACTCACAAAAACTCGCCACTGTGCCACCTACGCCTCTTTCTCTCCCTCCCTCCCCCAGCATTTCCAGTCTTAAAAGGGCTTTTCAATCAGTAAGCCGTTAGGTGAATAGCCACTCGACTTCAGCTTGATGCATAATGTTGGTGCACTTCATTTCAATTAAAACCAATCGCAAGAGAGCTGTGTTTATGTAGTAAACTTAATAGTTTTTGTTAATTTTTTCCCCCATACATAGTTCCTATATGAAATGGAACGTGGTATGTACAAAGGGTCAGGATGGTGTTGTTTTTGTTAGAATTTCATTGCCGTTTGTCGCTGCCGGGACTGCAGTTCACTAGCAGAACTAAGTGCAATGCTTTAGGAGATGTGGTGTTTTTTTTCTACCGAAGTGAAATTCATCTTGAATCCCAGCTATGACCTGTCTGCTTTGACCTTTTGTGTGATTGGCACTGTAATTACCCAATCACAGGACTGACACTTCTTTCAACCTCTCCCTGCTTCCCCAGTCACAATAGAGAGATCGGAGTAGTGTTTTATTCCTTTTGTCTCCCCCATCACCTTGTCATCGTATTATGAGAGCTGCGTGGAGAGAAGTGCGTATTTAAGTTCCTAATTCTGTTGCCATATTCAGCCAAATTGCGCAGCTGGGGATCTGGAGTAAATGAGGGCAATCTGGGAGTCAGCGCACTGAGATCCAGACATGCACTTTTACAGACCGTGTGTTAATAGGCAAGAACTGACATTCATATTATTTTAACTTTCAAGTAAAAGAAACTGAACATGTTTTTTTTCTTAAGCCTTTTCAGATTAAGACATTTCCTGCAGCGTCATGTGTATGTATTATACAATATAGTTCATGCCTGCTCATTTTATATTGCTGCTCTAATGTTAATCTAAGCGTCCTACATTTTAAGATGCTGTAACCAGTCATCTTTTCTAATGTTGTTAGGTAATTCAATGAATGCCTCTGACATCTCCCTACGTTTTGTTTGGGAATTCCACCTTTTGCTCCTAGCACTTTCTAACATCGGTAAGGAATTTAAGTCTTTATCTCTACGGTCATTTTTATAATGCGTTTGTCTTCGCAATGTCTGCAGGGATGACCTATCGTCTGCATTGGACGCTGCAATGGACTGCCACAGGCACTATGGCCACATGCCTCGCTTTCATGATGTGTTGTGTGGGCTAGTAGAGAAAGGTGACACAGATCTCCTGCAGAAAGGTGAGTATGAACTAACCACAGTAGCCCCTTGCTCTGTGAGCTTTTATAGGCTTCTTTCAAGATCACCCATTCATATAACCTAATGTCCTCCAGCCATGTCACCTTTGTTCTCTTCAGAAATCTCAACCAGGTTAACCTTAGATTCACAACTGGCGACTTAATACCTACTAAGAGGAAAGGAACAGCTAGTCCTGCATACTGCCATGTCTGTCACTTTGACTCATGAGCTCACCACTGGTCAGGACAAATGGAGAAATTCTATGCAAAAAGCAGATGGAAATGTAAACACAGGTAGAAATATAGGTTGCATTAAACCGATATCAATCCTAGGGTTGATGCAGATTGTTGTATGTACATAAGTTTGAAATGCATGACACGATATTTGCAGTGGAAAGACTGGATCAAAAGAAAAAATAAAACAAATTCGACTGTAATAGCATAAAGGAGCAGCTTGTTCTGTTGTCCCTGCATTTCAGAACTGTCTGCTAGATTATCATAAGCACTGTGGCTGTTTGCTTTCAAGCTCTGACCTTAAAAGGGTCGAGTGCTTTGTGTAGCTTATCTAAGTGGCTGTGGTACTGAGGAGAGAGTGCAGTCCTGTGCCCAAGGTCCAGTTTGATACTCCACTGAGTCCTGCCCTGTGCCTCTACCCACTTCATCAGTGGAGTTGAGCCCCCCCTACACCTCCTTCCCTTCACCGTCTCATTCTCACTGAGCGGCCGAGAGCCATTAACACCGCCGCCGGGGCAGGATCAACGCCAGCGGCTCCATGGCATGGAATATTCAGATACGGAACGTAGACTTTAGCAGGTTTAAAAAAAATAGTAAAAGCACGCAGTGCGGTTGTGTTTGTGGGATTGTAGTGTTCTTTCAGACCAATCCAGACTCCCGTTTTTCTTTTTATGAAAGGAAAAATGCATGTGCTGATATTGCTAATATTGTGGATCTTCGAGTTCTGTCTTAATATCCCCTTAAACATACAGATTAGCCTGAAGGGTCACTATAGTTTCCATCTTTCCTTTTCGTTCTTTCTTATACCCCAACACATTTGCTTTATCCGACATGATGTTTGTTGGACATCGCACTTGTCGTCGGCTCTGAGGAATGGAAATCGAAAATGTCCCTTGATTTCAACATGGCATTGGCACAAGTGAGCAAAATCTAAGTGGCCGAGAGCTTAACGTCGACATGTGGGGAGTCTGCCCCCAGTTGTGGGGGTTCAGTTAAAATGTCAGCTTAGCCGTCCAGAATTCAAATGAAAATCCCTTTAAAAAGCGTGCTCGATCTGTGGTTTTCTTCTCGTTGTGTCCCTGTGGCTCCTGCGTGCAGCGATGGATTTTGTGAGCCAGGAGCGGGGCGAGATGACAATGCTGTACGACCTCTTCTTCGCCTTCCTGCAGACTGGGAAATACAAGGAGGCGCGCAAAATCATCGAGGTGGGATTTCTGCTATTGTGCCCGATGCACATAGCTATTTAAATCCTTAATTAGATTGCTGTAATAATTTTGACTTTAAATTAGATTTAGACTAAATCCTAACTAATGCAATTCATGCAACACAATGGGCCCAGGGAGAAAGAACGGGGGGCTGGAAGGAGGGGGATCAGCAGTTAGGTACTGCCTGGCCACCGGTAGTGAAGAGTGGGGCCTTTATTCTCCTCTTATATAATTAATAGTTGGAGCCCAGTTTTTCTCCTTATTGAATTCCCATTCTTTGCTCTGCTCCCAGGTTAAGCAGCTGTTACAGAACACATTTTTTTATTTGCATATTAAATCTTCAGATTGCATTTTTGTGTGTGTGGTGGGGGTGAATTAAGCTAGCATTCCTCGGTGTTCCTTCCTGCAGCGGTGTTAATCCTCTTTTCCTGGGAGTCTTTTATTGTGGCCTCTTCTTGGGATGATGGGATGGGGGGGGGGCAGGGGGGGTAGCAGAATTGAATTCTGTCAAGCAGTCAAAGCTCAGGTTGTTTACAAGGCTGCTTGTCAGGCAAATCAGCTAAACAAGCACTGTCTGCCCCTGTACTGCATAAAACTATATTAAACCAGGCTGTTCTTGCCTTTAATATCCTAAGCAGCTTAGCAGATTGCTTTAGGTGACAACGTTACCCCTTGAGGATTAGTATAGTTTATCTACCCTTGATTAAGATTTTTTGATTTGTTGATATTGATAAGAAGTCAAGAAGGGCTCGAGTGTCCTGACCCTTTGCACATATTATTCTTAGTGTGCGTTGTCCTCAGGCTTGGCCTGTTTGCCCCTTTTCAAGTGAGGAGCTTAAAACAGACTACTAAAATGACCAACAAGCCCCCAAGTGGATATTACTGGACATGGAAAAAATAATCACGTCCTACACTTCCAGGGGGAAGGCAGCTTTGAGACGAGAGAGAAAGTCGGAGATGAAAGTGGAATCAGCTCACTTCTCACCTGCCAGTGCCGGTGGTCTGAGAGAACTGTATGCATGCAGGCTATGGTTGCTGCTGGAAGTGGTGTTAGTGGGACCAGTGGGGGGTGCCCACCCTGTGGTCTGTGTGGGTCCTAATACCTCGGTATAGTGACAAGGACACTATACTGTAGTGTGCGCTGTCTTTCGGATGAGATGTTAAACCGAGCTCCTGACTCCCGGTGGTCTTTAAAGATCCCCGGGCGTTTCTCGATAAGAGTAGGCAGTATCCCGGTGTCTGGGGCCAAATTCTTGCACTTGCCCTGCGATGGACTAGCGCCCTGTCCAGGGTGTTCCCTGCCTTGTGTTTGTTGCTTGCCGGGTAGGCTCCGTCTTCCTGTGTCTGAGCTGGAGATGGGAGTGCTCGTGAAGGATTGGGTCTTGACCACACATCCATCTTTAAGACTGGGAGTCCTGTCCTGTGACGTCAGAGGACGAGTCGGGGTACTCTACTGCTTGTAGTGTTGATGTTCATTTGGTAATATCGGCATTGCTGTTCTTATTTATTGTAAGGTAGATTCATTTTAATATGAGAACAAAAGACTGGGAGGGAATTTCAACCAAACTTTCCCCTTTCTTGATTTCTTGAGATTAAATGGATGCTTTTCTGCTACGGCTACTGGTTGTAGTACACTATTAGAAAGTGCTTAGGATTATCTAATTATCATTCGGCAATGATAATTCAACAAGTAGTTGTTTAGCACTTGGGCACCCGGAGTATGAACAGTGAGAGACTACTTTGGAAACTTTGGTTCAGCAGGGAAGGTCTGAGTTCTCAGTGGACGATACTGTTCGATAGCAAGCAAATGGGTTAAGGTGTGTCAAGGTTAACAACCCAAACTGAAAGCACTAGTGCATGCATATTCCAGATAAAATCTTCACTTAGGATTCAACAGTGATTTAAGTTTAACTGGTTTTGCCAGTTGGTCTTAAAATCATTGCTAAGATCTGGTATATAGGACTGGCGCTAGAAGGACCCGTTCTCATGGCTGTGCTGAATCTCGCCCCTGTGCTGCAGACTCCCTGCCCCAATTACAGAATGCAATCCTGCTCTGACACTTCATATTGCCACAAGGATTTTAAGATGCCAACAGCTGGTTCAGTTAAAACCCAAAGTGCAGGGTCGTATTAAGAGCTGTAGAATATAATGAAAACAGGCTTGAACAGCTCAAGCAGGGGAATGAGTCCTGGCTGCTGTCTGCTGTAAGGTTAATAGAAGCTTGTGTGGGGTAGGGTGCTTGGGGAGGCAGTAAAAGAGATGCACAGACGGTCTGCGGTTTGTTTTCCAGTGGCTGTGTGTCTTTTCCTGCTGGCTGGATTAGAATATTCTAGCCTGTTTTATCACCCCCAACATCAGTGCAGCCCCCAGCTTTAACTGCTGCTCTGTCTTTTCAGTGCTTAGTTCAAGTAGACAGTTTTTTTTCTTTGCACTTGTCAGTGAGCTATCAATCTCGCCATCACACGCTGCTTCTCAAAATGCCCAGCCCCGCTGGCTGCCCCTTCTCTCCCAGCAGATATTGCGGAGTAGTCTCAGACCCTGAAGTATTAACATAGAGGTCGGCACAATAGAGTTTTGACTCAGGGTCACAGATCCCTCAGAAAATGTCCATTTTAACTCGCTTATTCCTGCTTTAAAATAATTACCTCTTGGAAAAAGGAGAAGCGCTTTTCTTTGTATGTCTGAAATTTTCATTAAATGTGGTTTTCTGAACTATCTCCCATAACCTTGTTTTTTTATTGCCTTCAGAATTATTTTCTTTAAAACTTTCATGGCTTTTCTTCTTTCCTGTTGGCTGTTTCTATATTGCAGTGCTCATAGACTTCTTGTAATGTCAGGATCTATATCTCTTGCTGACCCTGGTCTTTTACCCTCTTCGGCTTTTGTGTCAACAAGCTTTACAATTAGGCTAATTGTTCTCTTTCATTGAATAGCTTGCTTGATTAGACCTTTTTTTTAACCTGTTTCTGTAGTTGGCTTGAAAAACATTCTCTGTTGTTGTTGCCAAGAAACTCAACTTGCAAGTGAAGAGACTGGACCCTTATTGCTGTCTGAACAACACTTAATTGGTGAGCAGTAATAATGTCCAGACAGAGGTGGGAGTGATTCTATATGAAACTCCCACAACAAGGGCTCTTTGTTCTGCAGATGTCCAGTTGCTTATATTCTAGATACCTGAATGAAGGGAGTTTTGAAATCCATAAACTGGTATAGGGTTAATGGTAATTACTATTCCAACTTTTTAACTTTAGAGAACAATGTCCCTAAAAGGGTCTTCACAAGAACAAGCAAGTAGAGGTTAGGCTTCTTAAGCAATTTCTAATCGGAGCATTTTTGGAATAAAACAGAATTCCAGGGCTGAGGCTGAGCACTGCTGCATTATATATATGGCAAGTGCGATTGGTAATCCCAAAACATATGGTACACGAAGATGCTTTTGCTTGATATAGCTCCTGCCCTTACTGTACATGATCACTTCACAGTTCTGGTGACAAGTCATCAGACACCACTGGGGGGAGAAGCCGAAGGATGTTTCCTTGAGTCCCAGTTTCACCTGAAAGGGTCGATACGAGAAGGGGCAGATGTGTCAGGAGAGAGACTATACAGTGATATTCACAGGGTGATGCTTTGCTGTCAGATTTCATCGGAATTTCTTCCCAGCTTATCAGGAAGCTGGTCCTGCCATGTTAAAATTGTATATTCCATTTCCCTGACAGAGTTGTATTTCTGCATTTCTTTATCCACACATCAGTGAATGCGCCTATCAACTAGTATCTACACCATACAAAATCCCCTGAATCCAAAAGCTATTTTTTGTCCTAATTCCAATTAAATTGACATTCCTGCCACAATTACATTCAAATGTTTAATTACTTCAAGATTCTACGTAATTGCTAATCTGAATTCCCTTACCTCGCTTCTCTCTCTGTTGTGTTGTAGCACACATTCTCCCACAGTGGCTGGTGCTTAAAGCCGCCTTTGTTGCTAGTTAATTAACTCTGGTTAACTGATTAACCTTTTGCGTAATGTGGGCTCTAATTTTTTTTTAGATACCTTAGGAATTGCCAGGCGGCTTTCTTTTCTATTGCTGAAGTTTTAAATTCTATTGTGCTTGTAAAGTGTGCTGGAATGGAGGCAGTGCTTGAAGTCTGTGTACTGTTTTAGTGCACTTGGGACTGTGAGGTACCAGCTGATGGCAAGAATGTGTTATTGTTTTTATTGCAGTATCACTTTGTGCAGTATATTGATTAGTAAGGCTGGGATGCAAAGGATAAATGCTTACTCTGTTTTTATGACAACAACCAAGGATGCTCATCTTCTGATGATCAGTCTCACCATCTTACATTCTTTTATTATTGCATTCATACACAAAAAAATTGACTTTCATTTTTATGAACATTTTACAACCAACTAAACATTAACCCATAGTTGTTGGTTGGGTATTAGCGATGGTCCTGTCCTTATACACCTTGGTTCTTGACTGGCAGTGGAAGAGTTTAATCTCCTCCAGATTGCTTCATTATTATGATGATGGTAGTGGTTACGGTGACACCAAGCCTTATTATAAAACAGCAAATGACACAAATGTGCATCTTAGGATAAGACAATGTTAGTGCGTGAGGAGGCGGAGCAAGGGGTTGTCACTTGATATGTAACAGTGTGATTTACTCCCATTAATACATGCAGGAAGGAAATAATTTTGCATATCTGGCTTAGTGTTTCTAGATTACAAGATAAGCTATCATGGGCTCCTACAGACATAGCTACATACATTAAATCTTTCTTTTTATTCCACAAGGGTTTATGGGTGCATGCCGTAACATACTTCCTGTATGGTAGGGATGACGAATTCACATTGTCTGGGTACTTTAAGGAGTTCATATGTATTTATCAATGTAATTGTACATAGGTTTCCTTATTTGTCAGGATCTCTAAATGATTTAATATGGTTACACATTATTAATTACACTAATTTTTTGCATTCTGGAGGACAGTTTTAACCAATCTGTACACATAGCTCAAAGAAGTAAAATATAACTTTCCTGTAATGCAAAGTAATATTTCTTCTGAAGGGATGTTCACATTCCATGATATGGTTTGATTGTTTGAGGAAGTGCAATTTTTCATAGCCTCTAAAACGGAGAGTTTATATGTTCACCCAGATTCTTATTTATTTTAAAATTTCTCTCCTATTTGCAAATTTTCAGGATACTGCTGTTGTGCCCCGTGAGCAAGGCACAGTATTTCACTTGATTGACCAGTACAATTCCCTGCTGTATTTATGGGTAATGAAGGTAGAAAGAAATATATTTCTCTTGAATGCATTTTTTCACTCATTCAGCTGTATGGTCACACATTTAATCTGCGTGTATCAGGTTTTTTTTGGAATCTTGAAAAAATACTAGGCCTGTAAAAGAATAGCCATGTTTTCAAAAGTAAGGAGTGATTTTAAAAGCAAAGCATGTGCAGTCTTTGGTACCAGATTTTCATTTGTTTCCCTTCTTTTTTTATTTTAAAACTCAAATCTCTTTTCAGCTGTTTTTCCTCAGTTAATTTAATATGTGTGGTGTCATTAGTCTTTGAAGAGTTTCATTTCTATCTGCTTTGTTACTTAAAGGGCTTTCTCTGGCTGTATATTTTGAAATATACAGCCGTTTATAATATGGAGGTATATGTGCCACAACTGTCCAGTGTGAAAGACCACTTTACTTATCCTTTTTGGAACTAGCTGAGTGTGTGCAGAGTGTAGTGTTTAACATTTTGGATTTTGGAGCTAGTTCCAGGATAGCTCAATTTTTTATAGATAGTCAGAAATATTATAAGCATTCAAAAACATTAAACCTTAATATAATTGGTAGTACAAAATATAATTTTTAGATTTGTTGCCTTTTCAGATGTTTTTTTGTGATCTCTTCTTATGTGCTGCTCTGTGATTAAAGTGGTTTTGTGTTGGTTTTAAACTTACTAAGCATACATAATTATTTTGATTGAAAAAACTTTTGTTTTAATAGAGCACTCATTGAGCCACAGAGAGGTGGGTTTTTAAAAGCACGCATCATGTTTGACTTGCGCAGAAGGTCAAAAGCTGTTCTTATTTAGCTGGGCTACATTTCATTCTGTATTGCAACACTTGTGGATACAAAATGGGCTCAATTAAAACAATTGATATCTGAGGTTTAAAAAAAAATCTAGTGCAGGAAACTTTCATTCCAGATTACATCACACCTTAAATGCTCGGTGCCTGTGTTTTAACAGTGCTAAATATTATTTTTAAAAATAGTTTGCCATCAGGTTCTGACTTCCCACTTAAAAGTGAACAATGTAATTGGTTGGTTGTGCTTCAGATAATTAAATGGAAACAGACTTTATGTGGGGTTTTTAGTTAGCAATATTTCTAGAGTGATCAATATTTTTAATAATGACATTGCCTTATGCAATGAAAGGTTGAGGCCTATCTATGCTGTTTTAGAGGTTGTCCAGAGTTAGTATTCTTTTAGGCAGAGCGATGTGGAAGTCCTGAAAGTGGAGGCAGGGAGATTGTCTTTATCTGACCTAGATGTCCCCTTGAGGATTTGGAGCTGTTGTAAGTGAAAACAGATCTTGGATCCGCAAATGAGAACGAGGACTATCGGCTTTGGGAGCTGTGATCCCCACTGTGACACAATAATCGCCCAGCAGATTTGCAAGGTGAAGATTGTTTCATGGCTTAGATCAGTGGTGTGGGGCGGGCAGGAGATTTTGAAAGTTGTAAGGAAAATGTACCACTTTGCACTTTGTCTAGTTCAGAGTAGATTAAATGTGATGGAGACCAGAACAATGTTTAATTTGTCCAGGATCTTGTTGTATAAGATTTTAATGTCAGTGGCATCTTTTTATAGCATTACAGGCATTATTTGCTATTCTTAATGCAGTTGTGCATCACACATGCAATCAGCGGGAGAGATTCACATAAGACTATTTTACTATTGACAAATTACAGTATGGAGAATTGATGAAGGAAGAGTCCTTAAATTCTGGTTATAATTGAGTGTTGCCTGGATAAAATCTTGAAAGCTGTACTAATCCCTCTCCCATTCCCAGATTGTATCAAAAGGTTGTTTGAGATATAATCTTACTTACCTTTAACCTGTGCATTTCCACGTATGCCAAATATTCCTGTGTATTTTGATGAAGGCTGTCTTAGTTGTTTTTAACTTCTGTTTCTATTCAGAAGTAATAACAAAAAGACATTTATCTATTATTGACCTTCAGTGTTGCAACATTGATACTGGCAACTCTGGTACTGACTTTGACCTATGTTGCTATGTTATCGGCCTCCATCTTTTTAACATTTGCTTTCTCCTTCAGCCGAACAGTCAACGAACGAGCCCATGACTCCCGTGTGTTAGTGGCCCATCTTTCATAGTTCCTCGTGTTGTGCAGTGGCTCTGTGAACACTTACTGCACAGCACACGTAGAGAAGGAGAGAGGGGCTTATAACACCAAAAGCTACAAACAATAGCAGATTTTAATGACCCTTACTTGTATCCAGGGGTGTAATTATTCCTTTGTGCTGAAGTGCCGCAGCATGGAATCAAATGTTGCCCAGCTAACAGAGGAGAGCTTTTGACCCCCAGTTCGAGTCAAATGTGATGGGTGATTTAAACAACCTGGACGCAACTGCTGAACAACACTCTAGTGCTGCTGAGAGGCTGTTTAATGTATTCAATTCACTCTGGCTCAGACTTAAACAAGTCCTCACAATGAGATGCTTTACAGGCAATAAATACTTTTTAAAGGGCCTTCTTTCCACATACCAAGTCACAATGAATATTTATCTTTCAAATGCCTTTGTAATTGCAGTGAATCAATGGCACACTTAGGTTTCCTGCCTACAGACTCACTAAAGGAACTCGTTAGTAGCTAACTGTTTTTTCTTCACTATAGTACATTTGGAGTTACAAAGTGTTAGACTGTTCACTACATACATTACCATTCTTCTGGTGTCTGATTTCACATGAAGTCTAATAAAGGAATACTTGTAGTGTTTGCTCTAAATGCTCTAAAATCTTTTTAAGCTATGCTGAAGTAGTGATTTCCATGTTGACGTGTTCCCAAGCAAGTGATCCAATGGTATATTGGGTTAATTGCAACGGAGGAGATGTAAACAGGAGTCAAAGCAGCACAATGTGAGTGCAGGTGACTCTGATTTGAGAGCTGTCCGTCTCTCTGCAGACCCCTGGCCTGAGGTCACGACCGGGGCGGCTGCAGTGGTACGCAGAGAAGTGCATCGCCACCAATCAGGTGAAGTCTCATTCTCATTCCGGCATGAGCGGGTCCAGACACACTGGGACCTGCACACAGGAACATACACGCACCGCGGACATTGCACATCGCAGCAGCCCAGCAACAGGCGGGGCCGTGGTCAGAAAGCATCTACTGCCACATTCACTGCTTCTCCTGGAAGGAAAAGCCAACTCCTAGTTTGAGGAAATCTAAAAGATTTCCGGTGCCCTACACTTAGCATCATTAAAGGTTTACTTACCACTTACGCAAATCCTTGGGATAGGGACAAAACACCTGTGCCTTCAGCAGCTGACACTTGAGAGAAACTGCCCTTCGAGTATGTGTGACGTACTGCTGGTTTTTTATGTTAACATTGTGCTAGTTCCAGTGATAAAATCTGTCCCCAGACACCAGCGCCGCGCCAGGCTGTGCAGTGTAGAGGCTCAGCCAGAGAGCTTGTTTTATTTGGTGCCTTGTCAAGGTCTGTCACCCCTGCAAAGAGCTGTGAGTGCCGTCTCGTTTCTCCGGCAGGTTGAGGCCCTAGAGAACATGGTGGAGATGACTCAGAAGCTGTTTGAGTGCGATCGAGACGAGATGTACCACTACATGCTCCGCCTGTGCAGTAAGTTGCCCGACTGGTCCTGGTGTCACTGCTGTGGAAGGCCTTGCTCTTGACCTTGTTCATGACCTGCTTTGTGTACTGAACTAGTGGAATTTAAAGAGATGCTACATTATTGGAGAGAAGTCAAAGCCTGTGGGTCTCCAATGGAATAGCATCAGCTGATTTTCAGTCTTGGTTCGCAGAGCGGATGTCAGTAAAATAAAATGGAGCTTGGAAGGGTTAGGCACATGAAAGCAATTTCTATCGTTATTCGTTAAACAAGCATATGCACTTGCTTTTGCTTTTTAAATCAAATTAAACCATTTGTGAAAAGGCTGATTGGCTCAGCAGGCCAGAGGCTGGAGCTGCATGAGCAGTGGGGCAGATCTCTGGGTCTGGAGGGTGGATCCACATGCTTTGTGTGTCTCGTTCTCAGAGGAAAGCAACGACTGGCGGAGGGCTGAGGCCACCTGGACCCAGATGCAGGAGGAGAATTTGATCCCGCGGGAGAGAACTCTCTGCCTGCTGGCCGACATCCTGAAGAGCAACGGCCAGGAGGTTCCCTTCGATATGCCCGAGGTAAAGTCGCCACGACTGCTCCCAAAACCAGCCGGACAGGTGGTTTCCAAACAGGACTTTTTGACTGTAAGATGCCTCAAAGTGGTGTGCTCCCGCAGTAGGTAGCTGTAAGATACGCAGACTGATATTTGGGTTAATAATAAGTTGAAGTAGGCAGCTGCATCAGCAGGCCTAGGCTGCAAATGAACAAGTAAAGGTTTATTCCCTGCTGAAAAGAGAACCAAAGAAACACAATATTTCAGCCCCACAGCCTAAACGTTGTGTTTCTTTTCTTCTCTTTTCAGTGGAATAAACCTTTACTTGTTCCTTTGCATAATAAACTTACTTTTTCATTTTAATATTAGATTTAATTCTCTGACATCTTTTGTCAAAGAGACCTTTTACGCTGTTTTGTAGACACTAATGGTTTTTTGTTTGATTTAAATAAGAACGCCAAGTAAGTTCATTTTTAGATTTGCTTTCTCAAGGGTTTTTTGTCGGCTGGCTTTCTTTCCCAGTGCGCGTGACGTTCAGTTTACAGCTGGCGCTGGTCTGGTTTAAAAATCCTTGTGTTTTTATTAAGGGTGGAATATTGGATTTGGAGCTGATCAGGGGAAATCCAGATATTTAGTGGAAATAAGCAGGTCTTTTATCCTCACTAGTTCAAAACTGCTAAATTGCACCATATGTTTATCACTCTGTCGCATCCGTAGCCAGCAAATGACTGGAATGGACAGAGTTTTAAGTACAAACCAGGGAATTAACAACTTGCAAGCATTTCATGCAGTTTCATTCTCTTAGGTCAAGCATGTGTCAATTCCCCGGTCTGTAATATCTCAAGGTCTGCAGTGGGTTGCTTGGTCTCATGGACTTGCTGTAACTGATTGACCTCAAGATCTCCACTTCTGTTTAGACAAAGTAACATACAACCTTTTGCTTTGCACTTACAAGAGCGTGCCGCATTTTTGGTTTTCTTAAATCCTTTAAAAACAGAATTGTGAACGGTTTCCAGCAGTGATGGAAAGAGTGATACACTTGTGGTAACCATGGCAGTGCTCACCTTTTGGTGTGGCACTAGGTTTAAGACAATCAAGGTCGGCCTGGAACTTGTCGCTTTGCGCAGTGCACTCATTCATGACCTACAGAACTTGAAGGACCAGGAGCGGCCTTGGAAGACAAAGGGCCTGCAGTGACTGTCGGTACATGGGGTTCATCTCATACTGCAGCGCGGCATTGCTCCAAAAGAGCCAGGGAGACTGATCTCTTGGTGGTTTTTGTCATGTGATCTCTCAGGCATGGTATAAAGAGGCTGCAGAGTATGGCAGCAAATCCCAAGACTTTGACGCAAAGAGCAACAGCTCCAGCACAGCCAGCCCCTTCCCTGTGGACTCCCCCAGTGACTACCAGTACCGCCTGCTGGCTCTCTGCAAGAGGGGCAAGGCCAAAGGTATGATCTTAATCCCACTCCTCTTCTGCTCCCTCCCAGGCACTCCCCGACAGTACACTGGCAGTGCCCTCTGCAAAAATCAACAGCACATTTAAGAGAATAATGGTCTGTTCCATTTGCTGTGTGGGGGGTTAGAGAATGGTGATCTCTGTACCTGTACTTTCCTTTCTTTGTGCAGATGGTTAATGTACATTGCATGCCGAAAAACAAAGTGGAACAGTAGAGGAGAGAAAGAAAAGTGGCATTTTATTTATGTTGAATGCGGTTTATGTTGAAAATAACTTCTTGAAACTGTTGTGTAAATGCAAAGTTCACAGTGCACAAAATAATGCCATCAGCCAGTACTAGTTCCATCACAGCTAGACTCTCCTGTCCAGACCATCACTCTTGGAGCACCCCATCTGTCTTGGTGAGGTGCTCTAACTTAGTCTAGCCTCCATCAAGCTAATTCTATCTTGAAAAGCTAGGTATAGTGGTTCCTTTTTGTATATTTCTTGATATTAACCAGGTTTTACATTTTAATAGGTTAAATCACCTCTTCACTTATTCACCCAATCAAATATTTTACTAGTGAAGTGAAAAGATGCTTGTGATTGAACTCTCAAAACACATCATGGTCAGTCAATAATGATAAATCAAAATCACTTCAAACCTTTTAAGCAGTATCCAACAACAGGGTAATTTTTCTGAAAATGAAGAGGAAATTTATTTCGATGCTTGTCATACATTAATAAATATCTGTTTATGAGTTCAAATAAGCACGTGTAATGCTTTTCTGCTTTCTCATGCATTGTACTCTCAGTTGTAAAACAAAACCCAAATAGGCTACCGTTTTAAACTGAGTATATATGGTTTGGTTTGTTTGGTCAAATAAACTTTTGTTAGTTTGCATTGTTTTGTATGGATCTCAACTGAGAAATACATTCTACAGTCCTTACACGTTACAAACTGTGGGCACAGCCAGGTGATTTTTAGACCTTTGCAGTAGGTGAAACGGTCCATCATTCAAACCAAAATGCTTTCAATCAAGAAATCAAACATTTTTTGTCATGCATGCATTACAGTTGTTGTTGTTATTTCACATTTGAGAGGAAATAAGGAAAAGGAGCATGTAAACTGGAATTTTCTACAGGCTTATCATCTCAGTATCTCATATTTAGTTTAATCGGTTCCATTGCATGCTTAATAATTAGGGCTAAAGATGTTTTGCATTTTACTATGGATCAGTTTAGTAATTGTAGTGTAATTTTCCTCCCGGTGTTGTGCACTGGAAAAGTAGTAGTTCATGTTTATACACCTTGTCAAGCTGTTTTATTATTCTTTCATGTTACATAAGGTAGGAAAAACAAAGAATTATAGACAGTTTAATTACAGTCATCATAATAACCGTACAAGTTTAATCATTTACATTGAACAGCTGAATGCTTAATTCCAATTCAGTGGGACTGACACCACCTGGCAGAAAAGCAGTAGAGTGGTTTCTGTGTTACTTTACAATGGATTCTCCCTTTGAGAGCTGCCACTCAGCTTGCACTGAAGAATTTAACTTTTTTGAAACTCCAGAAAAAAAGAAGGTGCATTTTACACAGTTCCTCTGGAGAAAATGCATCTAGAAAGCTAGGGCAGTTTTTTAAGATATGCCCAGCTTCTGCTCCAATGGCTTTTTTTACATCTTTGCTGTCAGTTCAAAAGCATGCTGACACTCCCTTAGGTGCTGGCTAACTCAGTTTTAGTTATGATTTAGTTTCTGCAAACAGTTATTTTTTATCTACATTTCCATTTTTTTACGTTAGTTGTATTTTCCTTTGTCATGCAAGGAATCATTTTGCACTGTTCCCAACTTTAACAGCTGTGGGTCATCTTTCAATCTCTTTGTTTCATTTCCAGAGGCCTATAGGATTCTTCAGGACGCTGACAGGAGAGGCCTGGTCTTCAGCCCCGCTGCCTACAACAACCTTCTCAAAAGCCTGCTGGCTGAGGGAAACCTGGAGTATGCCATGACAGTCAAAGAAATGTGAGTCCTCATGTGAGATCATTTCTTTTTCGTGGTACCTTTTAGCTGACGTTGTCTAAGGTTGTTATTATTAAACTTTGTTGAGTGCAAGCTTTTTCTTACAAAGTCTTTAAGACTAATTCGTATGGATAACACAATGGCTTTCACCGTCACTAGCATGCAGGCACAGTTTGCGTCAAACACGCCTCCTAATGTCGATAGAGAGTGGATAGATAATGTGGTTAGGATCCACAAGACAAAATATTTTGCAAAAGAAGCTTACATTTCTATAAATACTATGATTTTAGAAGGCAGTGAGATTTAGAACGTGTTTTGTACGTCTCTGTCATGTCCCAGTGTTACAAAACGTTAATTCTTGGAATACTGATGCCCTTCAGTAAAGACTATGATAAAGAATAGACTGTAAAATTGATGCAAAACTCTCAAGAGTAGTTTTAAAGCCTATCTGATCTAAATATAGCAGATAAAATATATTTTCCGAGAAGTGCTTTGCTGCACAAAAATAACATCTTCTGCAGATTAGTAACGTATCCTTTGTGTCACATCGCATTAGTTCTGAAACAAAACTGTTCCACTGATCGCTGATCCATAAACCTCTAAAAACCAACAGTGGCTTTAAGCCTCACTATATTATAATACAAACCTGATTATCTCTGAATGCAGAGTAACTTCTTCTTAAACCCCGGTGTAAGCGAAAGTGTTCTCATTGTTTTCATTTTTTTTTTAATTGCGTACCAGCTTTAGCAACATGAGTTCTCCCCTCCCCTCCTTTTATTTTGATTTATTTTGGAGTTGCAGATTAGTGCTATGACATCCTGAACATGACTTTAATCAAAGCAAAGTTTCAAAGACAGAGGTCCAAGTAATAATTCCCATGTGTGTGTAATACAGTCTCATATCTGAATTGGCGACTTAAAGAGCTTTGGGCAGATGGGCTGAGGAGACATCAGAACTGAGCAATGGGGGTGCTTATGGGCAGATTAAGAGGATTGCTAGGAGAGGGCAGCAGAAATCCATCAGCCAGCTCTGACAACGGTAGTAAGCCCGCAGAGCCTAAGTGACTCAAGAGGATACCCTTACTGGGGCCGATGGACAGGATTTTCTTGGGATTGATAAGAATAATTCGACACTGGCCCCAGCTTATGTGGCAAGCTGTTCAGCTGCCTCTAGGTCCGGACACAGCGTTATCGGATAAGGAGGCAGGCTGCTGCTCAGTTGAACGCCCCGACTTAATCTGCAAAGAGATTTTGGTTAACAAAAAAAAGTTTGATTGAGGTTTTTGCTGCCTATACTGAAATCTCTTTCCTTCTCAGAGTGTTAAACTGACAGGCCTGAAGAGAAGAAAATGAGTTATGCTTTTGCTGCTTTCTGGCCCTTTTTTTTTAAGCAGCTCAGCATTCACTGTTTGTGTCAGTATCATTCTGGCCTGTGTAGGTCAGTGCTGCACTCTCAACTGGTTGAAGATCTTTCACTCACGCTTATGTCTTACCTCTTGAGGGTTAGCTCTTTCCCTCCCTCTGTTTACTGAGCTGTGCTTTCAGGATGGTCTGCTTCTTTTAACTGTCCACACACCCCACCTCACCCCCTCACTGCCACCAAGCACTGACATTGTCTTCTTTTGGCCCTGAGATCTAAGGCTCAGACATTCTTCTGGCTTTTCATTGGTCTGCCTGGTTGGTGTCTGTTAAATCTTGCCGGGAGGTCCGGGGATAGTCAGCAATATCATGCCATTGTCTCTGAAATTATTATCCATGCCCAATGTACCCCCGGAGTGGCAGTTTGTCCTAAAATATGAGTTTGTTGAAGTGAAGGGAGCTGTTTTTGTTAAAGATGTAGTTTTGCGTCTTCCATTTTTTTTTCTGTGGTTCTGTTGTGAAACCCATCTTTGTTTTTAATTCATCACTTGAAACGGTGAAAAACCCTTTTCCCTTCGAAAATGACAACGCAGTGGCACTTTTCTTCACCCCCCCTTCACTGAACCCCAAGCTCTGCTTTAATTCTTTCTTTGTTCTCTAGACAGAGAGCCAGATCTCAACATACAAAATAGAGACGGGGGGGGAGACTTTTTTAAAAAGAGAAAGAAAGTGTAACAGTTTGACAGGAGAACACAAAGGCTGTCTCCTTCCTTCCATTCACTCGGCGCTTGATATTTTTTAACGTGCTATTTGGTATTCTGTTTTTTCTTGTCTAATTTCACCCTGCTGCTCAACCATTTATTATCATATCAGATGTATGTCAGTAATTCCTTTGGAAATGTCTGTTTCTTCCAGCGCTGGAACCCGAATCAAAGGCTTCAATCTGAGTGACATAGCCAGCAGTCTCCTTATCGTCACTCTTGTGAAACGGGATCAAGTGAAAGGTAGGTCGCAATGTTTGACCTCCGCGCCACATTAATGCCTCTCTAAGACGCAATCCTGCACCGCCCTGCGCATCTTCCCATAAAGGAGTCCATTTAGCAAATTACCTGCTTATCAAGAGGCTTTTGTGGAGCTGAGAGACATAAATTACTGTACATGCATTTATAATACAAGCCTGAATATGAATGCACTTGTCATTTGGCCACTTAGTCCAGTTTCCATTCCATTTAACATAAGCGGCTGCCTTTTTTTATTATTGTTATTATTATTGTTATTATTATTTTAAGATAAAATTGCATATCTCCTTAGACATGCAAAGTATGTTCAGAGAAGGGGTGGTGTTTGAGTGCTTTCAAAATCTTCCCTGTCTTCAGAAAAGTTTGAAGATTTGTGGAGAGATTGAGAGGTTATTGCGAATGAAAGGGAACAGTTAAGGGCTGAGGCAAGTTAGGGCACTGAAATAGGTTAAATTGCCTTAAAACAAATGCTAGGAACAGACGTTGATTGCAATATTGACAGTAAATGCTGGTGTGTTGTTGGAAGCAATAACTAGCCTGTTTGTGCTTCTCTAAAACTGTACATTTTGTGATTGTAAATTCAAGATAGAACTGAAATCCTCTGTGCAGTGCACCTCTTAGCATGTATGCCACCAATATCGAGAAAAATGTGTGGATTGTTTTATTATCTCTTTGCTCCAGTTAACATTGTACATGATCTTACATAAAATTGTGGCATTGTTAAAAGCTATTGCTTCCTATCATTGAATCATTCTGCATCTTTGGCATTGGCCAAAAATGAATAGTGTTATAACACACTGCTCAGACCATTGACACTGTATCGCGGATGAGACATCTGCCACGGTGGTAACCTATGCTTTTCTCATGGATGACTAACGAAACCACAATCCTTTGCACTGCTTCCGAAAAGAAGAAAACCAGATGAAGCAATAAAACGTAAGTTCTTAGGGGGTACCCTTAAAAAGTCCTACTCCAAATGCTTCGCTCTCAACCAAAAATGGCAATCTGCAATTCAGACTGAATAAAATCGGGGTGTTTTAAATGTGCCTGGGGGTGCCGTACCCTGGTGGTTACATGTGATGCACACAGCCTGCTGCAGTGCGTTAAGAGGTGTCAGATCTGGGTCTGGTCTGATTACTGCTGAGATTTGCTCAGCCCGCTGTCCCCTGTCTGACCGCAGATGCACTGGACTCGCTGAAGACCATGATGCAGGCCGAGCAGGTGCCCTCCCCGCTGGCCGTGACCCGCCTGGTTCAAGCCCTCGGTGCCAAGGGAGACATCAAGGGCATCCAGGAAGTGGAGAACCTGGTGATATCCTTAGGTCCCTCCATTAATTTGTCACGCATGCTCTTCATCAATAACACAGCCCTGGCGCACATCAAGAAGTAAGTGAGAAGGGATAGCAATGCCGGAATATGTTTTTTGTTCTTGTTATTTTGCCAGCTTAACGCACCAGATTTAACCCAACGACTTCCTCCTTGCATTGTTAATGTTACTACAGAGCATCAATCTGCGCATGTATGTTTTTGATAGAGTTTGACTGGCTTTGGATATTGAGCGTATGATTGTGGGCTCAGTTTGATTGATTGGTCTTTCATGGCCACTAAATCATGCCACTGGTGAGAGCTGTTTGGGTAAAGATGATGAGGTGGTTTAATCTCTTCAACGTCAAGCATGATGTAATTGAGAAAGGAAAAAATCTGAAAGAAATCAATACGCACAGTTTTTAAGAGACTGAGAGACTTTTTTTTAATTGTCGGTTAGTCGTAATTAGTGATGAGCTGAGATTTAGTATTGACCAATCTGATGGATGACCGTGACTATGGCATAGATATACAGATTAATATGTTGATTGTTGTGTACAGCAGACCATTCAATAAGGAGGTCCACGCATGTTTGCTGGGGCAATAGGGTCTAGTCGCTGTTAAAATGTGCTCGTAGTGATTGTCAGTGTGACAGCATTATGCTAGGTTGATCAAGTCCAGGGTCCTCATTTACTGCCCTTCCTACAGGCTCATCTTGAAGTGACAGGATTGCGATAGGACTGTGTGTCCCCTTGTGCTGCCTATCTAACAGCTGCTCTCTTGCATGTTGAGAAGGTGACAGTTATGCCCTACCCGTCGGTCTTGAGCTCCATTGATCGACGTATAGAAGTTAGAGACTCCTGAACAGGCACTGAGAGGAATGGGATAGAGTCCATCAAGATCCCATGTGCAACTTGCTACAAAGTGTATATTGCAGATGGGTAATTTGTATTGGCATTGTAGTCTGTTACTTCTACAGTAAAATCCCCTGCTGATCGATCCTATTAAATTGCAAATGTTAATCCATGTAATAACTTTATCATATCTATTATATGTCAATGTTTTAAAATACAGTGTTAGTGCATTTGTCAAAAACTGTTTCTAATTTTCCTGATAATATCTTGGTAAATTTGGTTGCAATTATATGTGGTTCATTTATTTATTGCACAGTATCTGAAGTTTGGTGTTAGATGTGTCTAACCTCAAACCATTCACACCTAGATTTTCTGTTTGATGTGGTTCTCAGCTGTCTCTTCTTTCAGAAAATCCCTTTGTTCATTTCCTACTAGATTCGACTCTCAGCAATGGTTAGACAGCTATGCTAGAGGCATTGTGGCATCCCAAGCCCACACTGTCCCCCCCAACATAACAGAGCTCTGTATGAGGCAGGGTAGGGCCTCCCAGTGCAGCCCCAGTGTCTTGTAAACTGGAGGGACACCAGCCAATCTGATCTCTTTCTGCCACTTCGAGGTCCAAGTTCTCATTTAACAGAAGGACACAGGGGGATGTGTTGAATGAGACATCCCCTGGACAAACCATATGGAAGAGATTAGGGACAGGCTTCAGATTACAGCATTGACGAGGGGTCACTTCCATTCTGTGAAGAAAATGTATAAGGATTAAGCTCTGGTTAGGATTCTTGGACTAATTACGACTTTTAAGGACGGGTTTGAATTTGTACTTCTCTCCACACCCATGTAACCTGGTGCAATAGCAAAAGCACCTCCACAGCCAGGTGTTTCCCATCCAGCGACAGGCCTGGCCGTGAGAGAGAGGGCAGCAGTGACCTGGGATGCAGGCTTTCTGCCTAATTATGCAGAAAGGTAAACTGACGTGGCCATCTCACGGCAGCAGCCACAATAACAGAAAAGGACAAATCTCTGTGCTGTGTTTGGAATATTTTTTCTCCAACCCGTGTAAATATTTAATTGAATAATCTGAGAGATTGTTATGACTTTTGGGTCTGAATTATTTACTCGGCATTACTTTAATGTGGCGTTTGCATTTGGAGGTCCGCCGGCCACCCTTTTAAGTACAGGGCCACCAGTCAGCTTTGTTCAGCAACAGAATAGCATCTGTGTCACAGCTACTTAGGCATGGCCTGGGTCAAAGTTCATTCTGGCAGGACATCCGATTACCCATGAGTTCTGCCCGTTCATCCGTGAAGTCTTTTCAGTTTGCGTTCCTGCTCCGGCTGCTTAAATGGAGTACAGGGGCCTTTTTACACTAATCCTTTCTGTAATATTTATTTTATAAATAAGATCTTCGTGCATTTATTTTTTACTCTTTTGATCCATGTTAGGCCTTGCAGTGAGAAACCAGCTGGTATGTGATATTTCTTTCTGCTTCTTTTGCCCAATTTTCATTTGTTCTGCCCTTCACAGTGGCAATATCGAGGCAGGAGTGGAGAGCATTGAGCCCATCTTCATCTCTGGAAAAGAAGGTCAGGATCCGGGTGCCCGGGCCTCCAGCGTGTCCTTTGTCTTCCGGAAAGTCATAGAAGAGAATCTGGAGCCGGCTCTGGACAAATGTAAGAAGGGCTCCCTTTCCCCTGTTTCTCAGGGAACATTTTTACACTCTGAGCCTTTTGCAGTCGAAGTCTTTTAATTCCACAGAAATTGCAAATGAGGATAAAAAAGATAAAGGTTACAAACGAGAGATTGCCATGAGACTGGGTTAGGCTCAACCAGTTTCCTGGTAGTAGCAAGTTTTAGATTATAAATGCTGCATTGATTATACAGCCAGTTGTAAGTCCTGATCATGAGTCCCACATACTTTATTATAAAATCCTCGGAAATGTTTGATGGTTAGAATGTCGAGTCTTCATATTCAGTGACTGGTTCAGATAAACAGGTGGAATTTGAGACTGAATTAAGAGGTCATCTCCCTGAGTGAGTGTGCGCCGTTTAGGAGGTGGGGGACTGTGACCTGATGACCCCTTTCTGTGTTTTCTCAGTAAGCGCCATGGCAGAGAGGCTAGCCAATCACTTTTCTTCATACAGACCGGCCACAGATCTCTTCCTGCAGTTGCTAGATGCAGGCAAGGTTGATGATGCCAAATTCTTACTGCAAGTAAGTGCTTTGTCTTCAGCACAAAAGCCTGCTGAAAATAGATATTTATTAAGTTTATATATACGTATGCACCCACAAGCAATGGGGTTTTCCTTTCCTTCTAGAATACATTTCTAACTTCTGCATGATCTTCTGCACCAGACCCTACATGATGTCCACAGCCATTCTGTCCCAGATAGTGCTGTTTTCGGCTGCTCTGTTTTGTCACCCATTTTGTTCCTGTCAGGACTGTTGTACTTCATTAATTATTTTTAAGCAGTTAGAAGAAGACAGTCCGAAGATGGTTGAATGCACAGGGGGCAATCAGAGCAAGAAAATGGAGATCACATTGCTTTGTACCATGTTCTTAAGAAAAGCACTGAAATTGATTTCACTTGAGTTGTTTCATTATAATTGAGTAATTCTACAGATCCATTCTTCTGCTGAGCGCTTCTGATCCATTTAAAATACAACTGTGTTAAAAGCTTTAGGGACATGGTGTTTTCAGGGAGTGGGGAAAAAACATCATTTACAAATGGCTGTTAATGTTATTTCATTGCTGTTGGAACTGGAGCAGAAGAAGCAAAACAGTGTTGAAGGACACGCAGTATGAAGTACTGAACAACCCCCCCCCCCCCATACACACATAACACCCCATTTTGGTAAGAAAAGATATGACTGCAGGTTTCCCCAGGCCCCCCTGCAGTGTCAGTGAAGTGACACCTTCAGAGCAGTGTAATGGTTCTGAAGTTTGTAAGGGCGAGCTATGTTGTGGAGCTCACATACATATTAGGAGACAAGCAGACAAACAAACAGGCAGACACATCACTGCGGTCCCCAGGCCGCATGCAGCTCCAGCAGGCAGCGGCAAGGTTGTGGTAGTGATATGATAGCCAGGCCCCAGCTCTCCAGGCTGCGTGACTGAGACGAGTGCACAGCACTTAGTTTGTCCATCAGGGCTATAGTCTCATACAGGCCTCGGCATGTGGTAATCTGTCACAGCTGATGAGACTTGAAACACACCTGCTAAAGGCTGGACACCACTGCGGACTTCAGGACAAGAGAGAATCTGCTAGCATAATTCAGATTAGCTGCCCTGATTTTTTTTCCCCGCTACACTCATCACTGTGATTTCAGTTGTCTTCAGGACAGCTGAGATTTTTATGGCTCTAAAGGTCCTCATAGCTTATAGTGACTGAAAACAACTTTTTTTTTTACTGCCATGAACATTGTTGGGCAGGGTTTGCAGTGAGCATTTATATTACATTGTGCTTTTGACAAATTCAGCTTTGTTAGTTTTACTTTTAAAAAAGCTATCTGTATCACGAAAAGATCCATTTACAGAAATAAAATGGCAATCCTTTTATTACTGACTGCTTCTTTTCTTCTGATCTGTAAGAGCCTGAAGATATTGCCTGTGACCTCCTACTGTTCCAGATAGCAACAGGAACACGCCTGTTTGTCTGAGAGAGACAGAGATGTGATGTGCACAGCAGGGACTCCTTCGCAGCTTCAGCACACTGGGCTGAGGAGAAGACTGATAAAGGGGATGCACAGAAAGGCTTAACTCCACGTAGCTCTGTACACAAATGCCAGTGACATTGAACATAATTGCTGCAGATTGAAGTCACTGCCTTAGACTTCAGAGTAGACTTTATCTGAAGGTGTCCCTTTCATTTTGACCCCTTAAAGACAAAGGAAGAAAAAGGGACCACTACCACAAAGCTAGCATTAAAGTCATAACCTTTCTGTATTAATCTGTATTAAAAAAGCAGAAAAAAATAATCTGATTGCTGTCACTAGATGTTCTTCAGGGGTAAATATCTAATTAGAAAGTGACATTTAGCATGTGAGTGCTGACATAACTGTTTTTTTCAAATGGCGATTGGCACTTTAACATAAGAACATTTTACACCTATAAAGTCAGTACTAGTAGCAGTGTACCAGTAAATTCGCATTAAAAACATTGGGCACCTACACTTTTTTTCACATTTTGTTTGCATTTTCCCCAGCTGTTGTCTTTACACAAATTGTCATTTTAACTTTGGTTTGAAGTAATGGAAATCGTTCCATTCAGTTGATGAAAAAATGTAGATGCAAATATCTGATTGTGAATTGACTGCCCTGTGTATAGACATTTTAACCACCTTATGGGACAGTGTCAAGCTTTTGCAGTTCTGATAAAATTTAAGACCATTCAGCCTTTTGTATTTGTAGCGCATTGTTTCCATTGCCCCATTTTTAAAATGTGCACGAAAGATTATAAATAGAGTGTCTGTGTACTTACTGGCGAAATAATCTTGGCTTTCCTGTGCTCCACCCTGACGGATTTTAAAAGATGGAAAATTCGGGTGTCTCTGAGCTGTCACACAAACTTCTCCGTATTAACTTTGTCAGTGATATTAAACTAAAAGAAGTAAAAAAAAAAGCCGGCTGTCTCTCACTGAAAGAGCTTTTTAGTAAAAGCTGAGAGATTGAAATCGGTCCTTTTGTATTCATAAGTGTAGATAATTATACTTTAAAGAGAACTCACTCTGTACATTTTAATTTTTATAAAGAAATGAGTAGTTATCTGCCTGACACCTTATTAAATGTATAATTAACCTTCTGGTCTTCAGCTCACTTGTGAGTGCTTGGCAATATAATTGAAGAAGACTGCTGCTTCCCTACACACAGATGCGCGTCTTGCTCACTGCTCACCCTCACATACACACACACAGGAACCTCCGCACACACTGGCTCACACACACAAACACACAAGAGCACATTCCTGTTTGCACAGGCCTGCTGTGTCTCCCTTAAAAGAAAGCTCTTACACAAAATAACTCTGGACTTCTGTACAAAATCTTCATCCGTCATTTTCATACTGTGAAAAAAGAAGTGAGTGAAAGAAAAGGGAGTATCACTGTCCTGCATGATGCTTATTGTGTGGCTAATAGAACCCCATCAGTCATCTTCTTGAGGAGCTGCAGGTTTCTAGAACAAGGTTACTCTTCAAACTTTTGTCTAACTAGTTATTTTCTGTCTAGATTAGGGATTAGCATCTCCTGTTCTCAACAGTCCTTAAGGGTTACAGGTGTTTTTCAGTTAGCTTCTCATTGAGACCTCACACACGAGGTGATTTGATCATTCAATTGACCAGTTCTGATTGGTGGTGGAATGACAGTCTGTGAACTCTGCTACCCTTGAGGTCTGGAGATGCCCAGCCTGTTATGGCCAGTATTGGGAGTCTGACTTTCTTCCTCTCCTGTCCTCTAGAGATGTCCTGGGATCGGGGAGCAGAAGGACATTCTGGTGTCTTACATTACTAGAGCTGCACAGAAGCCTGGACAGGTAAGAGCCATCCCTTTTTAAAGCGTACAGCAATACCGCTCTGACCTCTGTGGGGGCTCTGGTTTGTCTCTGTTGGTAGACTCTTGTAGTCTAGAGGTGAGTATTTTACCTTTATGCTTTCAGAAATCCTTACAGAAACATAAGTAGATGTGGTAACAGCTGCCTCAGAGTTATGCTTTGCACAAGTCATCCCAGTTTTCTGTGCAAAATATAGGGTTAAAAAAACATTGCAGTTTGTAAATGACAAGTCCCATTTCTTAGCCGGACTTTGCTTTAGGACGTGTATTTATATGGTGAGGACATTTCTGTTTTTTGTTTTATTTAATGTTTAGGCTCATAAGATCAAAACCCTCTTGGAAATCATTCCTGAGTTCCCAGAGAGGAAGACTGCATACGCGTACCTAATGAAGTCCTATGGTAAGTAGCTCATTTGTGTTTAAGAAGAGGGAGGTTCCTGGCATGTTAGATCTTCTGCTCTCTGAATGCAGGGTAGAAGTACATCCATATAACAAGAGATTAGCACACAGACCATGTCTTTCATAATGTTCCCCTGACAATTTTAAAGACTGAATGATACCATGCAAATACCTTGTCTCTAGATGGTATACCACTCTGATTCATGAAATATGTTCACTACCTGGGTTCACTTCTCTTAAATCCTCTTTACAGACAGCTTTCTAAAAAACAGTAATAAAGGCTTGGATGTTTTGAGTTTGTTCTGTGCTTATGACACCCATTGCTATTGCCTTTTGAATGCTAGATACAAACTATAAGCTTGCACATTTTGTAACAAACATTAGTTTCACCCATTATTAAGTTTGGATGAAGAGGACAACTTGCATTTCCTTTGTTTGAGTGAACATGTAACCTTTAAATGGGCCTTTTGCATACCTGTTGATAAGTTTTGAGACAGTTTTTTGACAGTTTTGAGTAGGGAATGTGAATATTTTAGTGCTTCTAACTTGTCTTTAAGATGTTATTAGATAGTAGATTAAAAATGTAGCTATGTCTAAACCATCTCCAAATACAGCAGTTGTACAATTTAGCCACTGGTGCATTTTATACATACCTGCTAACGAATTCCTGATAGGGCTTTGTCAAGCAGAAATATTGCATGTTAAAGTACTTAGATGTGCCATTTGAACTGAGTCTTATTCCATTTCGCATACTAGGACTATGATTATTTCATGCAAAGCTTTGCCATCTCTAAGGATTAGAAACTCCAGAATCCAACAATCAAATCTTGATTAAGTTGAAATGATGTACTCTAATTCAGGGAAACATGCCTTTCTCTCCTTTTAATACAACATAACTGTGTGTGTCCTTGTCTCTGGAATTGGATGTAGAACTAGAAATTTTGAGTGTTCATTGTTGTTGCCTTTTCTTTTGTCAAGGGTATTTATCTGAATTCATGTTAGTTAGAATACCTGACTTTCCAGTGCATTTCACCACCACCCATTCGTAAATAGTTACGAAAGAGAATTAACAGTCACCTAGTCGGTCCAGTCGAAGACACTGTTTGTACAAAAACCCTGAATTGAAACAGCTGGCCTGGCTCATCTCTCCTTACTCAGAGGGGATCCAGGTGAGAGTGGAATTGTAGTGCAGTCAGATAAATTAAAGTCCTTTGAGTCTCAGAGGCGGAGTGTCTCTTGGTGTCTTTTGGTGAGACAAATGGATGTGCCCTGTTGCCTGACCACTCTGCTTTCTCTCCACCAAGCCATGGACAAGGACCTGCCGTCTTCCAAGGCCCTGTACCAGCAGATGCAGGAGGAGAGCGTGCAGCCGGACGAGCTGTGCTTGAAGAGGCTGGCCACGTTGCTGAAGAATGCAGGGGAGCCCGTTCCCTTTATGGAGCCCCCGGTGAGTGCAGCCCTCCCAGCGTCGTAGTGCACAATGTCCCTTTGATTCCGTGGTTTAGCTTTGCTTTAAAGGTACTGCAAGCTTTTGACATTCTGGGCTGCTCGGCCAGGTGAGCCATGGCTTATGTGTCCTTTGTAGGTGGATTTTATTTCCCACTGGAGGCCAACTCTACACTGAACTAAAATAACCCAGGGGAATTGTAATAAACAAATTGTACTGTCTATCTGCCCGCCTGCATTTTGAACAAAGATAGACAGGTTCCACCGAGATGAAAACCAACCCAAACTGATCTCCCCACTCATGGAAGGCAACAGAAAATCACTTATTCAAAATGACCATTCTCTGGCTCACATGAGAGTAGCTTACATCTTTGCGCACTGCACTGTTTTATGGATTTCTGGTTTTATTTCATTTTACCCGTTTCTCTCAGCCATCTTCTCCCGCAATTCCTTCATGCCACTTCCTCGAAAAACTTTTCTTTTGCCTTTACTTTTAAAGATGTGGCAAACACCTCCTCATTTACATGAAAATACGGTAGCTTTTGATGTTCTAAAAGCTTGCAGGCTCCGCTGAGCTAATTTCATTTTTCAATAAGATCGTTTCTCAGTCCCTTGTGTGTGTAGGAAGCACATGTGCTAAGAACTTGAAATACTGCGCTGATGACGCATTGTGGTAATTATCGCCCGGCCTGTTGAAATGAGTCGGGGCAGAAGAGGGGTCAAAAGGTGTTGATCGACTCTGTTCCTGAAATAGAAGGAGCTGTCTAAAGTGTGCCCAGGAATGGATAATAATAATAGAAAAGCACAAAGCCCTTCACAACTCCAGTGCTAACGTAGTTTGAATTAAGTAAGCCATCTAATTTATTTGAAATAAATGCAAGGAAACATTAGTGCCTTTTCTCATTGGAACAGCTTCTCCAAAAAAGAGTATGATTTGTTTATTTCTGAGAAGAAGGAAAAGGAATTCCATCGTGCATGGATGTAAAGGCGATCTGTGTGCTTGCTTGATCCGTGCCATGAATGGCACTCCTTACAGTGCCAGCTTGCTTGGATCAGTGGGTGTGCCAATTACCATGCGGCTCTTTGGGCAGTGCTCGACAGGGATGCCTCACCCGTGCTAGTAAAACCACAGCTGCCACTGTCTCTTACCAGCACGCAGCTGCTCAGGCAGCTCTGCCACACCGAGTGAGTGTTTATTTCAAAAGATTGCAAACAAATACTGGATATAACAATGAGGCACGAAGCGCAGAGTGACCTGGGTCACTTGGAGGGTCTTGCACATTACACGCAGCATGCATTTTGTAGCTGGGTTATCCTTTTGACTAAACATTACTCACTTCCAGTGCTGGTACAGTGTATTGCATTTACAATATCTTTGTTACAAAGTACATTAATTCACCGTGTGAAGTAATGAACTTGTATGTTTTGCATGGAAACAATTGCATTGCAAGGGCATTATGCTGGCATGATTGTGGGAATTTTTATATCTTAGAAATACTCAGGTAGTGTAAAATAGTATAGTTTGTGTTGCCCCTTTGGTAACATTTGTAATAAGCAAATGTGATTGGTGTTGTTTGCATGCCTACTCTTTGCTTTCATAGAAACTTGCTGAGCTCAGTATTGTGGCTGTTAATTGTAAATCAATGGGGCACAGCATGTACTGTGTAGCTGATGGTTCAGAACGTTTTGAGCCTAAGCTAGAGAGAAGTTACGTTTCAGACACTGTTACTTCTACAGATGTTTATTTTCTGTTACGATTACAACAAATGCCAAAATAAAAAAAAAACAACTGCACTGTCAGTGAATATTTGACGCTAAAGAACATCAGCAAAATTCTTTGAAAAATGTAAGTTCTGTGTTCCCCAGTGACATTTTTTAACTTTATAGTCTACGCTGGTGTTTCCTGCAATCTTAAGATGGGAAACCTGTCTGACCACTCTGGTTTTTGTGCTTGTGATAGTTTCCTTTCCTATTAGCTGCACAATGAGTCCTTCTTGGAAGGTAACATTCAGCCTAGATTTCTGTTGGTAAGAGACAGGACTTACCTGATCACCAGTTTCAGCAGTGGTCTCTGAATTGCTTGACCGTTGTTTTATGAGAAGCATTTGTCTGCCCAAAGGGCACTAACTGTCTAATGTTTCCTACTTGAAATGGGATTGTACTATTTGAATTTCGTATAAACTGTTTGAAAGTCCAAAAACCAGCTAATGTTGATCACTGAGTATAAAGATGCCAACGGTGCTCTCAAAACTTTTGGAAATTATTCAACACATTACAGAATGTTAAAATGTTTATCAGAATAGTCTTTCAGATAAGATTTTCTCCAGAAACCATAGACTTGGGACTTCGTAATACCAGTGTATAAAATGTTTCCACTAACAAGATAACGAGAGGTTTCACAAACACTATTGTGTGGTGCCATTTCCCCCTTATTTATCATGTTTAATTACATTGGTAATAAGGGAATATACCATGTTCACTGAACATTAATCTTCTGATTGCAGTAGCCTTCAAAAAGCTTTTTAAACAAAGCCTATATAATTAGCTTGACTTGGGTAAAAAACAGTCTTTCTGTTGTTGTTCAAGAGATTAAACACTAAGCCAGTGCTGATGCAGGATATCAGAGTGAAGGTATAAGGCTAGTTTTTTGGCTGCTGGTAGTTGTACATGTTGAGGGTGAGAAATGGGAGAGAGATTAGAATTATGATTAGTTTTAATTTTATTTGCAGAAGCCCTTGTCCATAGGTTGCAATAACACATTTAAAACATTTAAATAGGTGTGAAAAAAGCCTTAAGGCAATCTATTATCATTACTGTTTAACACGAGCACAGATGAGAAAAGTTATTTCCATGGTTAGAGGGTATTGCTGCCTCTCTTTGGGATTTGACCATGATACAGCAGTCACCATGTTTCTCTGTTTATTTCTTAAGAGATGCAAACTACTTTGAATAAACTATGATGTTTGCAGGTTTTGAATTTATCAGTTTCTTGTTGGCTTGCTGTTTGGTATGCATGAT